>NC_134460.1:153848404-154148404 GCF_047948215.1 Lycorma delicatula
AAATCTTGCATGAATGAAATGAGTCATAAGATATCCATGAATGAGGCTAGTGTGTCCTATTAGCGAACAGCAAATAAAAACCTCCTCTGGACAGTTATTCCTGCATGAGGAGATCCATGTTATACAGTATTCATAACATGACAAAATTTATTGTCGATGGTAGCATTCCATTCACTTTGTCAATCACCCACTTCAGAAAACGGACAAGATCATCAGAAACAACACAATTAGTGAAAGGAGGCTGAAAAAAAGTCTCTTTTGCCATACTATCAGCACGCTCATTGCGTAAGAAGCTCACAGTTGCATCACACTGAGTCATTTCAGAGATTACAGACTGTATGTTACAGACAATAAGGTATCTGGAGTACATGTCACTAATCGCCTGTAAGGCACTCATGGAATGTGACCAGACAAGTATGTGTCAAAATGTTGGGCTAATTATATTTAAGGCTTTATTAATAGCAGACAGTTTTGCAACAAAAACACTGATGATGCTGGGAAGGCCAAGCATGTAAGTTCTGTTGCCCAACTGCAAAAACACAACCAACAGAATTAACATATTTAGAGCAGTCTGTATAAACCATAATATCAAGATTCAATCTATTGATAATATAAAATTTTTCTCGTAATATAACCGGATCAGTGGTAGACAGTAGCTCAGCATTGTCCACCACTAGACTTACCACAGTACTTGAACAAAGTGCACCTGTTGAAAGATGGATGAATGAATGATGGACTGCATCAGGAATTCTAAGAATCGTGGACCGAGCAGACGATAAGCCACACAGCTGTAGTGTAAGTGGGAACAGAAGAATTTAAAATGAAAATTCATCTACAAATAAAGAACCCATAACAGGTTTTCGCACGCAGTTTCTTATAATATTTATGGCTACGGCAAATAAAAGTAACACTTAGGATACTTCCCTGTGGTATTCTGTTTTCTAGTGTAAAATTTTTGAACACCGTCATTCCAACTTGAACTCGAAAGGACCAACTACATAGGAAACCCCTGATAAATGCAAGATTTCCTTGTACACCCCATTCATGCAGTTTACTACGGATTTCTCTCCTCCTAGCTGTTCATACACCTTTCGCATATAGAAAAATACAGAAACAAGACACTGGCGAAGTAGGAAGGCGCGTTTTAAATGATAGATTCAAGAGCAACTACATGATTGATAGACAAACTACCTTGGCAGAAACCGCACTGTTCAGGAGCAATTATGGTGTTTCTCTGCAGGTACAACACTGGACGCCTAGTTAAGAAGATAGGACATGATAACTTGTGAGCATAATTTATCTTTAACAGGTTTCAGTACAGGAATCACCAATGCTTCTGACCAATAATATGGAAAAACCTGATCAGAAAATATTTTATTGTAGATACACAAAAGATGTTGTAATGCAGTATCCGTAAGATGTGATAACATACTGAACCTATTGGTATTATTGGTATTCGCCACACCTATTGGTATGGTGACGAGGATGCCATTGTTTACCAATCGGCTGCGGTGTTTGTTCTGATCCACACATGTCACTAATGTTTTTCCATACAACAGACAAAATGTTGTTGTCTTGGAAATGAAATGTACATAATTCAGACATGATTTCTGTTTACCACACCGAAACACTCGACGGCAAACAGCCCTCGCATTGCAGAAGGTGCAGCGCAATTCAGTCGTAGGTCTTTGATTGAAATTATTAAAAGCCCTGCCTCAAACCCATAGTGCATTCCTGCAGTTTTCATCCCACTAAGGAACAGCAGGCCACCTTGGTTTTCCAGATGTTAAAGAGGAAATTCATTTGCGCTATCATGTATGTAAATTTAGCAAGGTAGTGGTCACGCTACCATTCATCGTACTGGTCAAAGGAATCCTTGTATCTGACCCAGTCTGCTTTCCAAACCACCCAAATGTGTGGCTGATTCTGAGTCAAATCACTATTAATGACTGATAACAGCCAGTCTGTGATCACTTCCAAAGAAGTTTTTGTAAACGTGTCAGGTAAGATGTGGGAGTAGGGGTTGCTGAACACAATGACACATCAATGCACAAAAATTTGCCTGAAGACGATAACACAAACGTTTACAACCTATTGTATAATAAGCAGAGATCTAAGTTCTGCCTAGTCTATCAACTGTATGGGCATTGAAATTGCCAGTTATTAGGCATGGTAAAGGAATCTGTGAAAACGACTGGACAGATCATCCTCACCGATATCAGAATTTAGTTGAAGATATAAGTTTCAGATATTCATTTTAAAAGGTGCCAGTATCTTCACTGAGTCTGCAGAGATGTTTATCATTGGTGGAATACATGCAGCTAATACGACTTTCTTCAGGATAACAGCCACACTTTCACATCCTCTGCCCTCATTTTGATGGTCGCAGATGTAACTGCGAAACTGATACACCATCCCATGGTCGAAGATGGTCTCCTGCAGATGCAATATTAAAGGATTTTCTTCCTTCAGTAGGATTTCAATATCCTAATTGCGAGAACTGTGATTGCAAACATTCCACGGAATAATATTTGTAGCCAAAGGAAATACATTTCCTATTATATATAAAACAGACAATTATCAAATACTATCCAGTTTTTATTTTTTGATATTATGACCTTCAACAAGTGTGCTTTGCTTCTTCCAGCACTTCATTCGCCACCACGGTGTAGGGGACTTGGAAGCCTGGGAGGACAGAAATGCCATACCAGGTGATGATGTTTTAATAGATCTCTTCACAGGATCTTGGTTGTTTGCTGCATAACTGGTTCAGCAGAAAATTTATTTGATTGTGTAACGACCAAAGTGGATAATCCATCATCGGTTTTTACAGTAGAAGTTACCTTCTTCCCAGTACTCAATACTGTAATAGCAGCCATGAGGGACTTTACTTGGTCTGATAAAGCTGCTTCCAGTTTAATTAGTTAGAGAACCTGGACAAAACTAACATTGGGCTGTACAGAGTTCCTCATGTTGAGGGATTTTCCGTATTCCTGACAAGCCACAGGAAAGGATACTTTCTGCTTGGTACAGATCGTCAATATAGTATCTTCTTCCTTATAAATGCGGCATTCTTACGACCTTGCAAAGTGTAAACCTTTACAATTAACTCATTTTTCTATTTCAGTGCCATGTGCTATCAACATGTCCCATACAGCAGCATGCGCACTAACTTATTCCTTTGTGCAACCATCTTTGTTGTGCTCAAAACCCTGACACTGAAAACAGTGCCTTGGGTTTGGTATATACGGTCGCACACAAACAAAAAGGTAATAACCACCATTTTCTCATGCCACATGTGACAGTCCCATCAGTGTACTACTATCCTAAAAAACAACAAAACTAAAAACATTTTATGTTAGTCTCAAACAAGCATGAGTAGACAAAATAAAGAAAGGAACTGAAATCCACTACCTATTCAAAGGTAAAAGAAAGAGCTCAACACACAATTACAGTAAAACAAACAACAAAACAAACAATAGAAGAATGTGGGAAAGCCCAGTGGCACCCTAAATACCCTTGGTAATACTTCCTTTGCCAAATAGTGTTTCGAAATTTTCAACTAATATCCATTCAGACTTTCTTTTTCCTGTTTAGTCTCCGGTAATTACCTTTTAGATAATACTTCAGAGGATGAATGAGGATGCTATGTATGAGTGTAAATGAAGTATAGTCTTGTACAGTCTCAGTTCGACCATTCTTGAGATATGTGGTTAATTGAAACCCAACCACCAAAGAACACCAGTATCCATGATCTAGTATTCAAATCCATGTAAAAATAACTGACTTTACTACGACTTAAACGCTGAAAACACTATACATTTGGCCTGGTTTTGCCAATTGACACAGAGATCCAGCACCGACCCGATAATATCGATCTGACAGTCTCCAAGCGTAAAAACTCATACTTTGAACAAACGTACAGACCATGATGAACATAGCCCAATTGTCCGTATTGTGAATAAATTCCTGAATCCACCGGGCTGAACCTCTGCAGCCTGTCCTGCAAAGCGTCATGCCCAGAAAGATATTGCATCACATACTTATCCGGCTGTACTCAAGAGGCACCCTACAACTAACAACATCGACAAGAGACCATGTGTATAACGTCCATCCTCTGCCTCATCTATCTGGCCTGCCACAAAGCATTACCATGTTGCTCAATTTCACAAACTTTGTCAGAAGTTAATTCACCTAACTTCTTGGCGACTTAATGCTGTTGCTGCTCTGATACAATCGTGTCTACGGGTTTTGCGCCTGTAATCACCAAGATCGCCTACCTTGAAATCGTACGGCAGCCACCTGCTAGCATTAAAAGTATAAGGCATTGAGCCCTCAACAATATGTCCCGATAACTTCTAAACTTTAGCCTATTTATCCAAACAGGCACCACATATAGCATAATTGCCTCTCAGATGCCCTTATACAGGATACTCATGGTCTTAAAATTAAGACCCCAATCAGGATTGACCATACGCCGAATACCAAAGAAGGCACTACAGGCCTCCTCCACAACGCATTGAGCTTCTTGAATTGCATTTTTCCATAAAAAAAACACACAGAGGTACTGAAACGCCCATCAAAACACAAACTGCCACTTCACTGCCAAACGGCCTTTGAGGAGCATCACAGTGGTCTTCTCCGGGTAGAAAGTCATTTAATGTTGATGACCCCACAGCTCAAGTATCCTGCAAGCCTAATTGGCTCGGAACTCAACCTCCCTCTGCAAGCATCCTTTGACCAACAGGAGCCCATAATCAGCATAACCCACAATGTGACATCCGCTGGGCAACCTCAGCCGCAGAAGAGAATTGAACTTCACCACCCACAAAACGCTGCCCTGGGGACACCCCTGGAAAATGTCTTGCCTACCTCATGGCTGCCCTCATGGAGCAGCACACCCCGATCACTGAAGTAACTTTGCATTACCTGCGATTCACTCACTGTATTCTCTTTTCCGCAAATAAATAGCCGAGGCCACTACAAATTGTTAAAACACTTCCGAAATGTCTATGAAACTTCCCAGGAAATATTCCATTTCACTGGCCATCACCACACTCATCACATGGAGTATGGCACGCTCAGTACTTTTCCGGGACAAAACCCGTACTGGTTCTCCATCAATAAGCAACACAAGATTAAGCTCTTATTTATGCTAAGGGACAGAACCTTTTCAGAGACCTTACCAATAACCGATAGTAACATGAAGGGTCTATATGATAAACTAACAGTAGGATCCTTGTCACCACCTGTAAAGAATAATTTAACAATCCCCTTCTTCCAACAAACCAAGAAGCGTCCGCCAAACAACAATTTTTTGAAAATACACATGAAAATTCTCATGTTTACCCCTATCGAGCGAACAAGGAGCTCTGCCATTATTCCATCGAAGCCTGGGGCCTGATGGCTTGACGCACCTCAGTCTCAGTAATCTTTTAAGACAATGCTCCCCCATGAAAATTAGCTACGTCACGCCGCACCCACAGAAGGTATGCGATCTTCATCAGATAATCGTCGATCCATGTCATACACAATCTTGGGTGCTCTTATGCAGTCTTGGGTAGCTCTTATGTTTAGGGTCGGACTTTCATGTCAGGACTACTGACCTTGAGCAAGTCTGGGATGACCTGTATGGTCTGTTTGTCGTAATATTTACATTTACGAAACCGTACATTTATTAATTTACCACTCTCTGGTAGATCTCTTGTTTCTATTTTGCTACACACATCTTCAGCTAACAACATTAGTCAAAGTCTCTTCAAACTCCCCGGTTTGTTGGTTTTTTCAAGTGGATCAACAACCACCAAAAGAGTTTTAATTCTGACTGCCGTATGTTTCCTATAAGTACTGGCGATTTCATGGATTACACCAGCTTAGTGTGTGCATACACCATACCAGCTAGGGCTGCATACACAACTGGATTCACGCTGGTGCCCAGAGGACATTGTTTAAGACTCACTACGCATATATATATATATATATATATATATATATATATATATATATGTATATTATATCAATGAGCTAGTCAGTGATTAAAAGACAACTAGTACTTTTTACAGTACAGTTGTACAAGTATAAATTGTATACTTTATACAATTGTTATAATCCTGATAGACAAGAGAACTAAAAAAATACATTAGAAATTAACAATTAGTAATTCAATGTCCCATTAAGAGTAATTTAAAAATAAATTTAAAAACTCGTATAAGCTTTAAAAATAGTACAGCAAAATAGAAAAATAATATCAATATCATGATAAGAAAAACATTGTAGAGCAATCATTATCGCTGATGTTTGGTAAAATGATTGATCATAACCTCTCTTGGATGACTCTTTAGATTAATAATCTTTATAAAAAATAGTAAGGAAAAGTGCTTAAACTCATTGTTCTAAGACTAATACCTAAGTTTTGTGATGACAAATTGTGAAAACAGTTTAATCACAGATTGATAGTTTCTCATCTCCTGTACTTAGTACTCCTTTTGGGGTCATCCAAATAAAATTTGAATGAATTAAGTAGAAACGTTTTTTCAGTTACACAAATAACAGAAGTAAGGAAGTATGACATCTGGAGGCGTTCTTAAAAATATTATAGTTAAAGAATTACTTGAACTTATGACACTTTAGATTTATTTTGCTTCATTTTGGTTTTCATAGTAATTTTTTTCTAAATTCTCAGTTTTTAATTTTTTTTTTGTTTATTGTTTTTCTACTACTTTAAATTATAAACCTGTACCGGCAAACAGGTATACATGGTATATTATGTAGGCTGCAAACATAGTAAAATTTAATATTAATTTATACCAAAAAAAAATGAGTAAAGGACACTTTACATAACAAAAAACGAATTCATTAAATTCTTGCTAGGAATCGATCCTGTTCAGTAATTAGTTAAGCTGCTAGCCTCTTCATCATCTGGCTGGTAGTTATGTGAAGTTTTACTGTCAGCAGATAATTATCTCATATTTTAATACCTAAAGAAAAATAAAGTTAATTATTTTAACTGACCAGTTGATAAAGCATGTTACGAAGATGTACCCATTGATTAAAACCATCTTCTCCCGACAATCCTTGCGTACTCATTATATCTAAAGCGATTCTTCTGTAGATATTATAGTTTTGTGGATAAGGTGGAGCATCCATCTGTGCGTATAAACTTAATGCCTTCAATGAATAACCTTCCTACAGAAAAGAATCAAAATTAAAATTATGATAAATTATTTATTTTTTAGCTAGTATGAATAACTGTTGCAATGAATCTTGAAGCCTGGACTACGACAGTACCGTGCCTGTTATCTAAACTGAAAACATTCAGTTTAGTTTTCACACGCAGAAATAATTTCCTTTCTTGTAAATACAACTTTATTATTTTATGTTACTGAATGGTATTATAGATTTCTTTCAAATATTTTCTAATTCTGCTGTTTATACTTTTTATAAATGATTAAATATTATGTCGTAAAAACAAAGTTATGGTATATTTTTAAGTGTTATAAAAATGTAGGCCTATTCTCAACAAGTATTATAATTACATCAGGAGACAAACGCTAAAACATTATAATTGTCCGACACACATAATCATAATTTATAATCTATCGTGATTTTATTTATTGTAAAAATAAACACAGACAAGCCAAGTGTATTATATCTTAGGAAATGGGTCACGTTTCTTAAAATATCAAAAAACAATATAATTATATTGTTTGCTATGTGCTCATAGTTTTAAAATATAGCCAGGCCAATGCGAAAATAAATATAATAACCCATAAGCCTATGTTATTGAATTCTTGAATGTTATCCAATTAACTAGTCTTGTATATGTTGATCCTGTGAGAGCATTTGTACAAATTCTGTTTCTTTTTAATCAAGTTTTGATTGAGAAAAGTAATCACATTTTATAATCGGTTCAGTATTTTTAATGTTTTATAATTAAACTAAAATAGGCCTGGGAAATAATAAATAATGAGTATGAGTTTATGAAACAAGAGGGTGATTGATTTCCGAAGTCAGCAAAAGAAGATAAACACCTGATTAACATTAAAAAATGTGAAGAAAGAACAGTAGTTGCATATGGGGTGTCATGATCCCAGTCCAAAGAGTAAGAAAACAGAAAAAGTGATTGCTAGAAAAATTAGCTGAAAATCCAGCAAAGACTTCTTTCTCTACTCTAATAAAATACAAACCCCCATGAAATGCCTGCAATGGGACTAGATGACTTTAACAAGTGTGTGGTGAGATGGACTATAACAAATGTCACAAAATTCATAAACAACTGCTGATTGTGAAAAAGATAATATTAGCGGTTGTCATTGGTTATTCAGGAAAAGTGATGAATTTGAAAAAAACAATAAAAGAATTGTTTTTATTGCTTTAGGTGGAGAAAAACCAAAAATAACAGGAAGGTTCTTACTGAGCGATATTATATAAGGTTTAAGTGTACTCAGTATCTGACTACCGTAAAAAAAATTAGAACTGGAAATAAGCCAATAGTGTACCTCAAAAAGCATACATATTATCTTCGAACAATACAATAAATCATGGTGTAGTGATGGGCTAAAACTTTGTATTTCAAAAGGCAGCAGACTTATTATAGTGCACACCAGAGGAGAAATGGGTTTTATACCAAACCCACTAACTTGGCAAGCAAGTTTAAAAAGTGGCAATTACAGAGGTCAAATGAAAACAGAAAATCACCAATGTCCAATACAAGAAAAGAAGATATGATAAAGTGATTGCAGAAGCATTCTGTTCTTTATTCTTCCTTGGTGCTGAAACAACCGTTGTATGAATTGGTAAGAGCAAATAGGGAGAAGTTTACTGTCTATATGTTTTAGTTACTTTTATACGGATTTGAATACTAGATCATGGATACTGGTGTTCTTTGGTGGTTGGGTTTCAATCAGGAATGGTTGACCTGAGACTGTTCAAGACTACACTTCATTTACATTCATATCCATCATTCTCATTCAATCTCTGAAGCAATACCTTTTGGTGGTTCCGGAGGCTAAACAGAAAAAGAATGTCTATGTGTTTGATGTACTTTTACAAACAAAATAGCATGACATTCTCTGATTACCTTCATACCCAGCTGCATATAAATCCTGTCAAAATGGTTTAGTCAGAAGTTGAAGGATACATCATAGCAAGTCGTAACGTAACTTTTGATATTAAATATGTTCAAAGGCTATGTGAAAATAAAGTGGCCAACATGAATGAAAAAAATAGGAAGGTGTATTGGATAATGTGTGACAAAACAGATTACTGACAATATTATGGAATCATTTATTATTTCTTTACAATAATATAGTGAAAGTGACAGTGATGATGATTTGATGACAGTAACCTCAGAAATTCTAATATTTCTTACCAAGTGGGTGACATTCAACGTCTTCAACTAAAATAGTTTTATTTTGTTCTAACATTTAATAATAAATTAGTTTCTGTTTCAGATTCCATTATTTAGTGTATTTAATCATTATCTTGTATTAACGTTTGCGTATCTGATAGAAAATAAAATGAAACACCAGCACCCACTCAATGAAGCTAAATAACACTAAAACATTTGAATTTTAAAAAAATTTAGTTTTATTTCTGTTTTGATTTAATTGGAGAAGGATCTTTTAACAATTTTAAATCTCATGTACAGAATAGGTTTTTTAATTTTAATGTGTAATTTCCAACAAATGATTTGAAAAAATTACATAGAGCAACTGATGATGCGATGTACTTGTGAAAGTGTTCTTTCTTAGATTATGGAATAAGGTAGCTGTCATCCTATTTTATTTTATTAATTCTGTACTTGTTGATCAGATTAATGTAATTTGTATAGTGCAGAGGAATATGGTTCCTGAAAGGATCGATTTTATATATGATTAAATCAAATGAAATTTAAAAATGTAATAATGTTCTAAATATTAGCTGTACACTGAGGTGATTAAAAAATTAAAAAAAAGAGTGTTCTGCAGTCCAATACTAACACCACAATACATCTTATGAAAACCCATTTGCTATTAGGTAATGAAGCAAATGTTATGCTAAAAGGATATTAGAATGATTCGAATTGTGGCTGTCGCTGCTGTAGCACCAAGCATCAAGATTGGTTACGCTGCTTGTAACAATAATTACAGCTTTCATAATATATAACTACAAAAGACTTATCATAATAATACTGACGGGTGATAACAGTGTTTTATTAATACAAAATACTTTTATATTAACCTTTATCAAATATGTTGCATAAAGAGCAACATACTTATGTAAAACATCAGGTCCATGAGGTTTTGCTGTTTCAAGACATTTTGACCATTGACCTTGTTCTGCTAATAAATCCAATGCAGAAATTATATCGACATCTGCTAACTGTTCTGCTCGACCTTGTTTTCTTAATGATTCTTTGTAACGGCTATCAACATATGATTCATATCTGTAAATAACGACATAGTTTATAATTAGATTTAAAACAACTACATAACGTTTTGTTTTAGATAACATTTAACTTTTCACACACCCACAATAAATAAATCCTCAGTTAGATTCCCAGTGGCCATTTCTCTAGAAACAAACCGACCAACAATGCACTGGGTCTACATGTCAACATCATCAGTATGAACAAAGCAGGATCTAAACATCTGCAGATCCCACAACAAGGAAGAAAAATAAAGGTTAAATAAATTGGATATGAGGTGAGAAAAGGATGCTTTACCCTCGAGGAGACTGGAGCATACGGCAAATAAATTCAGCTAGAAAATAACATAAGGCTCTTTCCTGTTAATAGGCATCTATCATTACTCTGATTATCAATTACTTTAAAAATCTGCAGTCATATTATAATTATAAATGTTAGTAAGTGCCAGGGGTTCACTGATTTTGCAATATTTTTATCCAACTAAATGACTTAAACAGTCATTAACTAAATAAAAAACAGTTCTTACTCTGCATGATACACCTTTTCAGTGATACTTTATGTAGTATCATTACAACACCAGTAGGTGCAAACTATTTTTTATGGTAAACAGTTAATTACATAACTGATATATACTTAATAAAAATAAAATTTATTTTTCCAATGGAAAAAATACTGTGTGACTATTAAAAAAAAAAGAAGTTATATCATACAAAATAAACAGATTTTTATTTACCTGTATGATATACAGACAATTAATTAATTGAAAGTACATGTAATTTTACATAAAAAGAAACAAATTATATTAATAAATTAGGAATATAACTGAAGTAGAGTTCCTTATTCATCAAATCAAATAAAGAGAGATTCCAAGATTCCCTATCTAGTGCTAGTCGTTTCATTTCAGTATACCCTCTACATCCTACATCCCCAACAATTTGTTTTACATATTCCAAACATGGCCTGCCTATACAATTTTTTCCTTCTACCTGTCCTTCCAATATTAAAGCGACGACTTATCCAGGATGCCTTAGTATGTGGCCTATAAGTCTGTCTCTTCTTTTAACTATATTTTTCCAAATGCTTCTTTCTTCATCTATTTGCCGCAATACCTCTTCATTTGTCACTTTATCCACCCATCTGATTTTTAACATTCTCCTATAACACCACATTTGAAAAGCTTCTAATCTTTTCTTCTCAGATACTCCGATTGTCCAAGTTTCACTTCCATATAAAGCGACACTCCAAACATACACTTTCAAAAATCTTTTTCTGACATTTAAATTAATTTTTGATGTAAATAAAATATATTTCTTACTGAAGGCTCGTTTAGCTTGTGCTATTCGGAATTTTATATCGCTCCTGCTTCTTCCATCTTTAGTAATTCTACTTCCCAAATAACAAAATTCTCCTACCTCCATAATCTTTTATCCTCCTATTTTCACATTCAGTGGTCCATCTTTGTTATTTCTACTACATTTCATTACTTTTGTTTTGTTCTTGTTTATTTTCATGCGATAGTTCTTGCGTAGGACTTCATCTATGCCGTTCATTGTTTCTTCTAAATCCTTTTTACTCTCGGCTAGAATTACTATATCATCAGCAAATCGTAGCATCTTTATCTTTTCACCTTGTACTGTTACTCCGAATCTAAATTGTTCTTTAACATCATTAACTGCTAGTTCCATGTAAAGATTAAAAAGTAACGGAGATATGGAACATCCTTGTCGGACTCCCTTTCTTATTACGGCTTCTTTCTTATGTTCTTCAATTGTTACTGTTGCTGTTTGGTTCCTGTACATGTTAGCAATTGTTCTTCTATCTCTGTATTTGCACCCTAATTTTTTTAAAATGCTGAGCATTTTATTCCAGTCTACGTTATCGAATGCCTTTTCTAGATCTATAAACGCCAAGTATGTCGGTTTGTTTTTCTTTAATCTTCCTTCTACTATTAATCTGAGGCCTAAAATTGCTTCCCTTGTCTCTATACTTTTCCTGAAACCAAATTGGTCTTCTCCTAACACTTCTTCCACTCTCTTCTCAATTCTTCTGTATAGAATTCTAGTTAAGATTTTTTATGCATGACTAGTTAAACTAATTGTTCTGTGTTCACATTTATCTGCCCCTGCTTTCTTTGGTATCATGACTATAACACTTTTTTTGAAGTCTGACTGAAATTCCCCTTTTTCATAAATATTACACACCAGTTTGTATAATCTATCAATCATTTCCTCACCTGCACTGCGCAGTAATTCTACAGGTATTCCGTCTATTCCAGGAGCCTTTCTGCCATTTAAATCTTTTAATGCTCTCTTAAATTCAGAACTCAGTATTGTTTCTCCCATTTCATCCTCCTCAACTTCCTCTTCTTCCTCTATAACACCATTTTCTAATTCATTTCCTCCGTATAACTCTTCAATATATTCCACCCATCTATCGACTTTACCTTTCGTATTATATATTGGTGTACAATCTTTGTTTAACACATTATTAGATTTTAATTTATGTACCCCAAAATTTTCCTTAACTTTCCTGTATGCTCCGTCTATTTTACTGATTTTCATTTCTCTTTCCACTTCTGAACACTTTTCTTTAATCCACTCTTCTTTCGCCAGTTTGCACTTCCTGTTTATAGCATTTCTTAATTGCCGATAGTTCCTTTTACTTTCTTCATCACTAGCATTCTTATATTTTCTACGTTCATCCATCAGCTGCAATATATCGTCTGAAACCCAAGGTTTTCTACCAGTTCTCTTTATTCCGCCTAAGTTTGCTTCTGCTGATTTAACAATTTCCTTTTTAACATTCTCCCATTCTTCTTCTACATTTTCTACCTTATCTTTTTTACTCAGACCTCTTGCGATGTCCTCCTCAAAAATCTTCTTTATCTCCTCTTCCTCAAGCTTCTCTAAATTCCACCAATTCATCTGACACCTTTTCTTCAGGTTTTTAAACCCCAATCTACATTTCATTATCACCAAATTATGGTCGCTATCAATGTCTGCTCCAGAGTAAGTTTTGCAGTCAACGAGTTGATTTCTAAATCTTTGCTTAACCATGATATAATCTATCTGATACCTTGCAGTATCGCCTGGCTTTTTCCAAGTGTATATTCTTCTATTATGATTTTTAAATTGGGTGTTGGCAATTACTAAATTATACTTCGTGCAAAACTCTATAAGTCGGTCCCCTCTTTCATTCCTTTTGCCCAGCCCGTATTCACCCACTATATTTCCTTCCTTGTCTTTTCCAATGCTTGCATTCCAATCTCCAACTATTATTAAATTTTCATCTCCTTTTACGTGTTTAATTGCTTCATCAATCTCTTCGTATACACACTCTACCTCATCATCATCATGGGCGCTTGTAGGCATATAGACGTTAACAATCGTTGTCGGTTTAGGTTTTAACTTAACTTGTTATTACTAAGATATTATTCCTTCTGAATACCAAGAAAAGCAGTAACAAATCAAAAGAAAAGAAAGATAAATTTTGAAGAAATAACAAAACAAAAATCTATCCTTTAGTAGAGGAAATTTATTTAGAGAACCGATCAAAATGATCGAACTTACGATGGTTCTAGTTCATGAGCAACTTTCTTTGCTTTACTCCATTCATCAGCTAAAATAAATGTATCGATTGCTTCTTTTACTAAATCAACAGCTAAATACACTTGAGCAGCTAGGTTATATTGCTTCTCTTCAACCAATCTTGGACCTGAAAATAATTAAAAATTGTATTTACTTTTAAAAAAATAACCAAGTGTTCAGTATCAGTTTTAATATCAGTATCACTTTAAAAATCTTCTTTCTCAGATTCACCAGTTATCACCATTTTTAAAAATTCCACTCATAATTTGTTACTGAAAAATTCTTCAGTAGAATTCACTGTAATACTAAGCGAGTAAAATTTACTCAAAAGTAAAGAAAATATTTCAGAATCTGAAATAAAAAATACTAGAATTTACTATCAATAATATGAAATTGTAATAGGACATTCTCCACAGATTATCTTTTCTCCACACTTTTTATTTTTAAAGAACAGAAGTAATGTTAAATAAAATTTTACATTTTTTTTTTGTCTTCAGTCATTTGACTGGTTTGATGCAGCTCTCCAAGATTCCCTATCTAGTGCTAGTCGTTTCATTTCAGTATACCCTCTACATCCTACATCCCCAACAATTTGTGTTACATACTCCAAACGTGGCCTGCCTACACAATTTTTCCCTTCTACCTGTCCTTCCAATATTAAAGCGACTATTCCAGGATGCCTTAGTATGTGGCCTATAAGTCTGTCTCTTCTTTTAACTATATTTTTCCAAATGCTTCTTTCTTCATCTATTTGCCGCAATACCTCTTCATTTGTCACTTTATCCACCCATCATTTACATTTTACATTTACAGTAATGTATGTATTACTAAAAACTATTTACAAAGTATCTTTCTTTGCAGCTACACTGCTGTTACAAATGGGTAAAACAACAGAATTAATGTAAAAGATCAAATTCAAAGACCAGAATTATTATTCAAAGACCAAAACAGCCTTTCTGAAAAACATACAAATGGTTTGATTTGAATAGATTTATAATTGATGAAATCAGTTTAAATAATTGATGCTCAGTTTAAACTAGCCTAAATCTAGTTAAGATTGATAAAATGTGTACATTCATTTAATCAATTGTAAGACAAAATTTTGGTTCATCAACAAAAAATATCATGATAATCCACATAATAGTATACTATTTTAAATAGAAACCATAAGAATTTACACATGTACATAGTCAACTATGTACAAGTCTTGATATTTAATTTAAATGATAGATTGCAATTGTACCAAAAACACATCCTGACTTCTGTAGGGAAAGACACCCTTGCCTTCTGATAATCCACCACATCACTTCCTCATCATCCATATCACAATTATCAGTTTGGCCTCTGTTAGGATGCCACTGATGCAAATGCCTTGGCAGACATTTCCATCAGTACATTTACACAACTTACTATTGATTCTTTATGGTTTCTTCCAACCATGACCACCTACCATAACTTACAGCCCTCAACTATCAGATTAACCGATTTGCCGAAACATGATCTCTGCGCCTTCCTCTAACATCAAAGGTTTCACCTGAATATTTTTCCTATATCTAACTTCAGTAAGTCTATACACTCAGATCATTATTTGACTGAGTCTTTTAAACACCAAAAATACTATCCACATACCAACAAAACAAGTGTTGATTGCAATGACAACAATTTTGTCTGATAATTCAGTTTACTCATCTTGATTTACTCAAAAATCAAGAAACAAATACACATATTTAATAAGCTTCTAATAAAAACATACCCTATCTCTCTCTGCTCTGGACCACTTTCAGGAGCTAGGTCAATGCCTACACCCTCACACCAAAGCTCAATCACAGAGTTTTTAACATATCCATTCTCATTCTAACAGCTAAGCAGGCAATATCTCAGCTAATCAGAGGTTGATCCCAAAATCCCTATCTTCTTGGTGAAGCAAGCACCCAGGCAGGCCCCTAGTCACCAGGGTTGCTATTCTATCTATACATCTGTGATGATATCAGATCCCCTCAACACTACAGGGCTATGAATCTTAGGAAGCTAGCAAACTATGTTCCATTCCCTTTCAGCTTTCCAATTAACATGCAGATCAAAACCCGGAATTCATCCTCGCAAGTTCTCTTAACTATTTTGGTATGTTCAACTTCTTCCCTGGAGCAGACAAGATATGGTGTAAATCATTAATGGCCCAAACTCTGGACAAAAGCCTGACCAAATCAGACCAAACCAAATCAGTCCAACTTATCGCAAAAAGCACACTGTCAAAAAAGAAACTGTGTAATATTCCAATTGGGGGAAAGCCAGTTTCCATTCTGGATACTTCTTACATTAAGAAAAATATTATTGTGTAACAGCCATTGGACGATTCAGTCCACCTGGCCTGTCATAAATGGAAACCTTGGTTATATATTTCTTTTATATGCCCAGAGGTAAGCTGGCCTTCCTTCTTGCACCATAATGTAATTGGTACTCAGTCACAAGGATATCAGAGTACGCTTAGTACCAGAAACAATAAGGATCACCTCTCAAGAGACAGTCTTATAAACACCATTCACAGAAAACAATAGGAGATGCTGGGCTCTCACAAAATATTCCTTTAATATTTGTACCTCATTCAATGAGTACAGACAGGTGCAGCATACAGCATGTAGCTTAGCATACACCCTTATACAGAACACACATGATTCTGGAATTAAGTCTTCAACTGGTATCTGCTCTCTGAACACTGAAGAAAGGATTACAAGCATTTTTGGCAACATATTGAAAGTGCTCCTTGAAGTGAACTCATCAATGATAATACCTACATACTTCTGCAGCGGGACATACTTAATTCGATGACCTGCCATTGTTTCATAAGGTTGTTATGTAACAATCAGTTGGCTCTTGAAGAACATCATTGTTGTTTTCTCTGGTCTAAACACCATCTTACATTGCAAACTTCACAACTGGAGTATCTTGCAAGCCTGGGCTGCCCTGAATTCTACTTTATTCCTTGAAATTTCCTTTAATCAGCAAAAGCCCAACTGGGTAACCTCAACTGCATCAAACAATGACAACCCAGAGCAGCGATCCTACAACACTACCCTGCAGACAATCTTTAGATAGCAGTCTTTCCTACTTCTGAGACACTGTCTCAAAGAACAACATCACAATCAGCTCATTCTACAGTTGAAATAGAGCACCACAGATTATTAAAAACTCCTGATATGTCCAAAAAGATACCAAGGACAAACTCAGACTTACCAGAAGAAAAGATGCTCGTAACCTTAAGAATAGCATCTTTCATATCCCTGCCTAGGTGAAAACCATACTGATCATCCATCAACAATTTTCTAGAATTTAGCTTATCACTAATACGAAGATACAAAACCTACTCAAAAACCTTTCCAATAACTGGCAGGAGCATTAAAGGCCTATAAGAAGAGATCATGGTGGGATCCTTAATACAATCTTTAAACAATAATTTACAAACATCTTTTTTCCAACAGGGAAACAGGCCCAAAGGCATCCTGTTAAAAATTCTAGTCAAAATACAAACACAAATTTTGACAGAACAGACAAGGAGCTACACCATGATTCCATCGAAACCAGGAGCTTTAGTCCTACCAGAACTTCAAATTACCTGACTTACCTCTACCTCTGTAATTTCCGCAGATAAAATATCGCAGAAAAAAGCAGCAACTTCCTCAGACTCACACATGATACAAGGTTTCATTAGTCGCAATATTATTCAGCAATAAATCATTCAACAGAATATTTAAAATTTCAGCTTCACTAGAAACAACACACTTCATGGTCAAAAAACCCGACAAAAGAACATTTTTCTCATGCTTATGCCAAAGGACTCTTATACACAACACCCCAAGTTTCCTTATTTCCTTGCTCTCTAACAAAAGAACATCAAGAATCCCTTTTTAATGTCCTGATCAAATTAAAATATTATACTCTGCTTTTGATAGTCGTCTACCAGTACCACTTGTCGTTCAGGCTCACTCTCCCACTGAGCAGCTGGAGAGCCAGTGGAACTTGCATAAAGCTAATTCTGTGTTCATTTGTGATCAACAGATATAAACTCAAACTGATAGACTCTAACAGATGCTAAACTCAATAATAACTGGATAATTTTCACAGATGATTGTCATTAATGACAAAATTTTTAGAACTTCATTATCTTCCTTTTATTCTGCAATAAAAATTATTAATCATTCTTTGGTAAAAAAAAAAGTAATAACCCAATCATAACAAAAACATTCAACTAATAAATTCTGCAAATGTATTTTTTTAAATGTATACATTAATATTTACCAAGTACTTTAGTGACTTGAAATGCTTCTTCAGGCTCAAGGTATTTGGTTGTAATAGCTGCTGCTTCTGTTAATGATTTAACAATTGTTGCTGGATCCTTACAGTTGTTGGAATTAACCTACAAACATATATCACATGAATAAAATCATTTTTCACAATTCACTACAACAGCATAATCTTTTACTATTCCCATTTTTTAGTTACATGTTCAGAAATAGCAGTAGAAAAACGAAAATAAATGACCTTTTTTTTAATTAATAAATTTTTTTATTCGGCATGAACTGCTATCTTTCTGTGTGTGTGTGTGTGTGTGCACGCGCGCGCACACACACACAGAGTCTAAAAAAGGTTGGTAGGTTTAAAGAGGATAATGGATAGGATAAATGTAGATGTAGTAGGAATTAGCTAGGTTCAATGGGACGAGGAAAACAACTTTTGGTCAGGTGATTTTAGAATAACTAACTCAACTTCAAATAAAGGGCAGGCAGGAGTAGGATTCATAATGAAGAAGAAGATAGGGAAGAGAGTAGAGTATTTCAAAATGCATAGCGATAGAATCATTGTAATAAGGATAAAATCAAAACCGACAACAACTGTTAATGTCTATATGCCTACTACAAGCGCCCATGATGATGATGAGGTAGACTGTGTATACGAAGAAATTGATGAAGCAATTAAACACATAAAAGGGGATGAAAAAATAATAATAAACCTAGAATGCCTTTTCTAGGTAATAACGTAGACTGGAATAAAATGTTCATTTTAAAAAAATTAGGGTTCAAATACAGACATAGCAGAACAATTGCTCACATTTACAGGAACTAAACAGCAACAGTAATGATTGAAGAACATAAGAAAGAAGCTGTAATAAAAAAGGGAGTCTGACAAGGTGTTTCATATCCCCATTAACTTTTTAATCTTTTAATAGAACTAGTTTAATGATGTTAAAGAACAATTTAGATCCGGAGTAACAGTACAAGGTGAAAAGATTAAGATGTTGTGATTTGCTGATGATATAGTAATTCTAGTTGAGAGTAAAAAAGATTTAGAAGAAACAATGAACGGCATGGATGAAGTCCTCCACAACAACTACCGTGTGAAAATAAACAAGAACAAAATGAAAGCAATGAAATGTAGTAGAAATAGTGTAGATAGACCACTGAATATAAAAAATAGGAAGAGAAAAGATTACAGAGGTAAAAGAATTTTATTTGGGAAGTAGAATTACTAAAGATGGATGAAGCAGGAGTGATATAAAATGCCGAATAGCACAGGTGAAACGAACCTTCAGTCAGAAATATAATTTGTTTTCATCAAAAGTTAATTTAAATGTCAGGAAAACATTTTTGAAAGTGTATGTTTAGAGTGTAGCTTTATATAGAAGTGAAACTTGGACGATCAGAGTACCTGAGAAGAAAAGATTAGAAGCTTTTGAAATGTGGTACTATAGGAGAATATTAAAAACCAGATTGGTGGATAAAGTGATAAATGAATAGATGTTACAGCTAATTGATGAAGAAAGAAGCATTTGGAAAAACATTGTTAAAAGAAGAGACAGACTTTAGGCCACATCTTAAGGCATCCTAGAATAGTCGCTTTGATATTGGAGGGACAGGTAGAAGGAAAAAATTATGCAGGCAGGCAATGTTTGGAATATGTAATACAAATTGTTAGGGATGTAGGATATAGGGGGTATACCAAAATGAAACGACTGGATAGGGAATTTTGGAGGGCTGCATCAAACCAGTCAAAAGACTGAGAACAAAAAAAAACAATGAATTAAACATAATGATCCGGTGCAAACTACAATACCCAAATTAGACCAATTACTATAGTTTCCCTTCTAAAGCTCTAGCTCTGCTATAATGTTATGCAGGAAAGTAATAAAAGGAAACTTTTTCTACAAATTATGGTTTAGTTATTTAGTGGAGCTAGCCTATGTACAAATGTTTGTTTATAATTTACGTTGGATATGAAGCAAGTTGCAAACAATAATTTGAAAATTAAGGATGTATTTCATTCAACTTGAAAGCAGTTTTACATGATATTGAGAGCTGTATCTGAGTAGAGTAATAAAATGCCTTTATCTCAAAAATAAACAAAATAAAAGATAATGCTTATACAAAAAAAATATTGTACATACAAAAATATACAATATCATATTATTCAAAAAAAAATATCACAAATGTAACTTCAAAATTCAAAGAAAAACCTATCATTTTTGAGGCAACTGCTAACAAAATATAATCACATATTATGATTTACACATTGCAAAGCCAGTGTCAAATATTGTATTTTATATATGCTATATATAATAATAAAAACATTACAGTTAATGTTTAAAAGCACTGACACACATCTTTAGATATTTGTAAAATTTAACATTGTATACTAACTCTCAAATAGCAATCTACAGCTGTTTTAAATTCCCCACTTTGTTCCCACTGTTGAGCTTGGTTTAATATGCTACTGACATCACGTAATCCTCTTGCTCCAACCTCTTGTTCATATTCGGCCTGCAGTGCTGCTAGTTTAGATGGGAGGTATTCCTTACATATTCGTAAAGCATCAACCCACAAACCAAAATCCTGAAATAAAACAGCAATATAGTGAATGTTTATATGTAATATTTTAATCAAGATTGTGTGGTTCAGAATAAGCTATATTTCTTTGAAATTACATTAACTGGCTTATTTTCTTATCAGACTCCGGTTCTCTACTAATAATTGTTAGTTATGTCTTATGAGTAAATTTTATACATAGATTAAATTTTATAAGTTAAATGGTAAAACATTAAGTTTTTAATAGTAACAGAACTTGAGTTTTTAGAATAAAAATAGGACTCAATTTTCTGAAAAAAGACAAAATGACCTTTGTTGCTTCATAGCAAAAATATTTTCTGCTCAATAAGAGTGTTCATCTTAACTACTAGTTGGGCTATTTATGCAGAGATACCAATCAAAGATCCTGAACAAGACCAAAAACACGTGTTGCCACAGTTCTTCTACCACTCTTTACAAAGGCCTACAAAGCTTTTTTATTGATAAACAATCAATGAGTTTTGTTATCTCCAATAAAAGAGCATGGTGCATTGATCTGTTTGCTGTCTATGCTTACATACAGCTGGTGTGTTGCGTTGTTTGCAATTGTGCTCACATTCTTATTTTTGGAATGATTTATCTTTGAAAGATTTGGAATATAATCAGATTAAATTAGAGTTTGAAAATTATAAAAGCGTGGAAGTAACAACATGCAGCATTCCCTGTTGTACTATCCTCTTTAGATGAATTGTGACTCACTGAACAATAAAAAACTGTCCTTTCTAAGAATGCATTCTATTACACAAGTATTTTAATTATAGACTTTTCAGTACTATATTATAACCAGTCTTCTTTTACTGCCATCATGGACTAATCCAGTGAACTGGACTTAGAGTTGAAGATCATTAGACCCTTTACATTTCCCAGATATTCAATAATTTACAGTATTCAGTAATTATATGCTTCCAAATTAACATAGAAAGTTATTATTTTCACTATTTTTTATGTAAAATTTATACTTTTAACAACAATGATAAATAGTAGCTTTTAAAATAAAGAATAATTAAGTCATTACTTATATTAATTGAATGGAATAGAATCTTTTTAACCTTATTTTCTAAAAAATAATAAAACCTTTTGTGTGGAAAATCATTCAATTTGAAATAAATCATATTTTTTACGAACTTCTTTACCTTATAATATTTTACAATAAGATCTGGTTTATGTGCCCTTAATAATAATGATTCAAATCTTTGGAAATTTTTATTGTTAAATTCTTCTTTTGCTTCTTCTGAAAGCACTTGTGCCATTGATGATTGATCATGAAGTTCAGCTACCCTTTCTGCATTCGCCCAATCTTGATTGTGGATATACCTAAAATTGTAAAGTGTTATTAGAAAATTGCTATTTTCCTGGTAGATATTTTCTCTACACTTGAGTTCTTAGTTATATAATTTCAGAAATTTATTTCTTACTTAAATAATCTCTATTTTGTGATATTATTCATCTGACTCGGAAGTTGGGATGAGTTAAATAAAAAAAAATCATATTTCAAAACCTGGGCAAATACGGGCAAACATTCTAAAAGTTATAATTGCTGAGTTCTAAAACCAAAAGAAACATATCAAGTTTATTCTTATAAACTAATTTTCAATTAACATAAAAACACAAAAAAGGAAATTAAACAAGAAAAAGAACAGTTATTATTCATGGAATTAAATTCACATAATAGTATTATTTACTTATGAAAGAATGTGAAGAAAATCAATCAAAATGTTTATAAATAAATAATACTGTATATAACCATATATACGTTATGTGCATTTGAGTAAAAAAAAACCTGATTATATCGCTATAGCATGCTTCTTTTAATTGTTCTTAAATCATATGTAATTGCAGCTGATTTTATAGAGTGTAAAGGTCAGCTAAATTTTACATGGCTAAATCAGCTGGATCAATGCTTAAAATTCCTAAATCACAACGATGTCCAGCAGAAATGTAATTTGTATTCCTGTTAGAAACAACTAAGACCCATGCTGTTCAAGAATATCTTCAGGCTAGCTCATGGATGTTCTAGCAAGGTATCTTCAGATTTCTGTGAAAAGTCCCATAATATTATGAAGACACCTTGAGATATAAAAATTTCCAGGTCTGATGAAATATCTCAGGGATATATCTACACGATGTAGATAAGAAATCCGTGGGATGTTTCTGATATATAATGATCATAATTCCTAGGACACCCCAAATACATCATCCAAGACCTCATTATGGTGTCCTTGGTATATCCTCATGCTATGACATTTGCACATCACAGAACTTCCAAGGGACATCAAATGAACACTTCTATGAAGTAAGAATGCTAAGTTCATTACGATTCTTCAATGGTATAATTGAAGTTCCTAACTGTACTTGTGAAGTATCATGTGAATTGCACATTATTAAAATTAAAAGATTAACAAATTTAATCATTAAACAATATATTTCAATTCATATAATTTTATACATTTTTAACAAACAGCTGCAATATAAGCACATTTAGATAGTTGAATCATGAATTTAAAGCAAGAAAAATAAGTAACACTGAAAGGGATCCCCATATAAGGAACAGAGTTATAACTAACTGGTATGGTAGAGCAAAGATACTGGAGACATTTCAATAACATTGACATGGCAAATGAAATGAAACAAAAAAAAACAAAACATTTTTGGAAATTTATTAAATTGTATTACAATACATATAATTATTGATAAATCAAAATTTATATAACTCCTGACAATCTATTAATAAAAGATTTACCATCCAGCATTTAAATTCTTCTACACCTACATTTCTTGGTAATATAGTTTATTACTTAACTTTTATCTTATTTCTGTAGCAATTTTTCATGTAAGAACAAAGATATCTTCTGGGAATTTTGTTTACCTAGTACATCTATGATGTCATTCCAAGTATCCCAGTTACCTAGAAAATTATAGGATATTCCACTTATCTCAAGGTATTCAAGATATCTCGTGAAATACTCATGGTATTTCTTGAATACCTTGAATACTCAAGATATCTTGAATACCTTGAGATAAGTGGAATATCCCGTTGTATCCTCCTGGATGTCCTGTGTACCCTCATGCATACCAGACATAAGATATGAGTTTCAGATATCCCAGAAACAAAACATCACCTACATCTATATGAGAATAGATACATTTGTATATGAAATTGTCAGTTGAGATGCTTGTATATAAAAAATAATGTATGAAGGGCAGTACATAAGTTGCAGCACACAAAAATTGTCAATCAGTGATGTGATGTAATGTAAGGCCATGAGTATGTCATAAGGTCTGGCAGTAATTGCGCTAATTTGGTACAGCAAATCACCAGATGACAATAAACAATCTGAATGCATCCCCAACAGAACCAGCTTGTTTAGATTTATCAGTGTGTATCACTGCAACTGTACTCACATGGCAAGAAAGTTGGATTAATTTTTGCTATAGAAGTAATATTTGTTTCTTTGATGCAAGTTAAAAATAAAGCAGTTAAATAAGTCACCAAGGTTGGCAACTGAGGCTAAGCTAGATGGTAGTGCAGTTTCTGACTAGTTCAATGAAATATTTATAAATCAAATAGTACATCTTCTCAAAGGACATGATTGATCCTACAATGGGAATCTTCCCCTTTGCAAGTTCCTTGAATAATTATTAGATTATGATTACATCATCTAGTTCCTTAACATGATTACATTCTCCATAAGTTTGATAGGTTACATATTTTTAAAATGTTTGAATATCTCTAGTACATTTGGATATTAACAATTAGTAATCCTCAATTGAGAGAAAGTTTTTATGGTGTTGTTTTGAAGTCTGTGAACAGTCATGTGAAACAATTTATTTCTGTGTCCATAATTTTAACATACAGTTTTACTGCATGTTTATGCATATATCTGAAGGCATGTATTGTGAGATAAACCAATTTTACCAAAACCATACCAAGAATATCAAGTTTGAAATGAGATGTTTCCTCTTAAGAATTATTATTTATAGTCACAAAACAAGAATCTATTTATTAAAAATTATACGTTTAAATGTCTCTGAGCTCTTGAGTCAGCTGATCATTTCATCTACCTTTTTTGAAAATAGTTCCTAGGAATATGGACAATTCTACTTTTTTTCTCTTTTTTTTAGTTAACTTACATAAGTACAGCTTCTTTAGGTTTCAATGCTTTAACAAATTCATCCTCAGCCTGTTGAAATTTTCCATCATCCTCCAATGCCATAGCATATTTGTAATGAATATCAGGCATTTTATTTTTCATGCCAGATTTGGCTAAATCAAATGCAAATTCAAACTGAAATAAAAATAGAATTTAATTTAGTACTTTATTATTACATAATTATAGTTTATTTATTAATATAGTTTTTACACAAACGTTTAAGAGTTTAAACAAAAACTAACATCTAACCTCACTTGGAATTTTTCATTCACTACTGTTTCTTGAAATAAGACAAGTGCAACAATATTTCCTAACAAAGTTTTGTTGTTTATAACTTTTTATATCTGTAGTTCTCACACCTAATTATGTTTGTCTTCCTTAATTTTTGGTAAAATGAAAAGCTGAATCAAAAATTATAAAATCACACTTACTATGCAATATTGGGTTGTGCATTCTTAATTACTTGAATTTATTTTATACAATTATTTTAAAAAAAACCAAACCAATATTGATTTTCTGATCATTTGAGTATTAAGAAAAAATTAATTAAAATAAATGTTAGAGAATTAAAAACACGCAAAATACACACTACTAATACGTAAACTGGCCTAATTCGACAACAATGTATTGTCTTGCCTTCTAATATTGCTTTAAATAAGTCATTTTGGGTTTCTTTCAATGACACCACAAGAATTAGCTTGGCTGGGAATTTAATAGTTTGCTTCTAGTGTAACATTATCCATACCTTTGCTGTCTTTCTTTCTCTAAGGAAAGTAAAAAAAATTTATATATTTTTTTAAATATATATGTATTATTTAAATAAAATATATTTTACTACAAAGACCTTTTAAGCACTTGCACTTGAATTACTTATTGATTTTTAATATTGATAGTTTTTCTTAATAATTACTATTATTGATCGTTAATTCAATTGTTCTTTTTATGTTCTGTGGTACAGATAATTTCCGTCTTTCTTATTAAAATACTTGTATAATTACACATAACTTTGTAATGATACTTTAATTATGTATATTTATGTATACAGAGTGTGATTGGAAAGTTTTAAGACAGGTGTCGCTGCTGCTCAATAGGAGAGGAGAGGTTTGCTCACAGGTGTGGAAAGGGAAGCTTGTTTTGTTCTTGAAACTTCCTGAAAAAAATCACAATATCTTTGTTCAGTGAAGAGGGACATCATGCTTAGTGAAGACATGTTTTTGGTTCTCAACAGATTATTGATTTTGCAGATTGGATGAAAAAACAGAACTACAAGTTTGTGTCAAATTTTATTTGAATACCGGGAAATAAGCTTTCGAACACTTAAAAAACAGCTTTCGGGGATAAATATCTGAGTTGGTAAAAGTTTTTATCATATTCAAAAAAAGGTTTAACAAATTCAAAAATGGCCATAAATCAGTTGAAGATGACCTTTCCCCCGTCCAAATTCACCAGAACTGCAAAAAGCATGACAAAGTCAGATGAATGCGAAGAAATGTTGGTCGATTTCTTCAATTCTACAGGTTTTGTACAATCATGAATTTGCTGCTAGTCAACCAGGAATACTATAAAAGTGTCCTTCAGTGTTTGTGCAAAAATGTGCTGAAGAAAATGCATGCACTCTAGCTGGACAAGATAGGGTCCTCAACCATAACACACCAGCTCATCATGTGTTCTTGATTGCAGAATTTTTGGCCAAATCCCAAATTCCTGTGTTTCCAAAACCCCTCTATTCCCCTGATTTAGCCTCTGTAGACTTCTACCTGTTTCCTAAATTGAAATTTTCACTGAAAGGAAATCGATTTGACTCAATTGAAGACATCAAGGCAAATTCAGAGAGGGTTCTTAACACTCTTAAGAAAGAAAATTTCCAGGAATGCTTCCAAAAGTGCAAACACCATTCGAGTCAATGTGTTCAGTCAGAAGGAGAAACTTCTTGAAGATCTATCACAATAGTACCTCAAGTAATGCCATTTTGAAATTACAAACCCAATCTTAAAACTTTCCAATCACACCTCATGTATGATCTATAAATATATATATATATATTAAAAACAACTTAACCACCAAACACAGTAACATAAAGATCTAAAAAAAACTAATACTAATTTTTAATATTGAGTACACACAAAGTGCAATTATAGATAAGAAATGTATATGATATTTTGGTTATATACAATCTAATTATAAATAAACATTTTATCATTTTAAATAAAGTTAATAATTATAATGAATAATTTAAAATTTTCATGTGAAATGCAAAATAACAGAAAAATACATTTTTTAGATATTGAGATTGACATAAACATAAATAATCTTATAGAAAACCTACAATTAATAGAATTACAATATAAATTCTATTTACCTATGGTCCAAAAAATTGATACATATAAAACCTGAATTTGGAACTACACATTACACAAGGACCAAGGAAAACAAACTCAAAAAAGAAATAGAAGTAATAAAACAAATAGCAGTATTTAATGTTTCAATAGTAAAATTATAGAAAAGGTATATGAAAAGCAAAGAATAAAATACAATGATAGTTTTACAAAATTGTAACAAGGAAATAACAGAGATTAAAGTTTTGAACCGAAGCTTCTTAACGCAAGCTTTGGGATGGGGAGTGAATTGAGAAAAATACAGACGTCACGCGCTAGGTATATGTACTAACTACATATCGATAGTGTGATAATCACGCTTCTTCGGCTAGCGCACACTCTCAATTTGTTCTCTCCTGTTCTTATGCATATACGCTCATTCTCCCTATTTTTAGTATGTGTATTTCATTCTTAGTTCATATTTAAACAATTTATCATTAAAATAGATAACAAATTTTATGATTTGTGTATATTGCGTATATGTTATTTCGTATCATTAATAATTTATATATTATTTTTATATAATAGTAATATTATTTTTACAGAATAATATTATCATTATTATTTGGAGAATGCGTCCACGCACAGACGCACTCGTTTTAATTTTTTTTAGAATACAGTTACACAAATAAAAGTAATAGAAAAAAATATTGTCATGATAAAAATAAAATAGCATACAAACCAAATTACCATATGTAAGGAATAATAATAAACATGATGGAGAGGATTTAAGGGATATGTAATTCAATGTAATTAAATCTATATTGGTAAAACTAACAGATCTAAAAAAATATTTATGGAACGCTACAATGCCTACAGAAACAGAAAGAAAGGTGTGTCTAATACGGCCGATCATTTGTTGCAATGTAAGCGTAGTATTACCTGATTATAAAAATAATTTAGAAATTTGTAACAACAATAAAAAAATGAATATAAAAATATTATATTTATAATTTTAAACAAAAGTATGAAATGATTAACCAACATATTTTTGAAGATGGAATTTTAATTAGACATAGTGGATTGTAGTCGTTGGCAACAATGTTTACGAACACTGTTGTGTGACGTTTAAAATTTTACATCGTTTCACTATGGCAGTGAAGTTACAAATTTTTTCTCCATTATGGTTTATGTTTTCTAAATTTTTAAGTTTTTATTTTTTGATGTAATTATAGAATTATGTACAGACTGATCATGAGGGATCCTGCGAAAGTCTACTATCAGTATTAGTTTTTAGATTTTTCTGTTAATATGTTTGATGGTTAAGTTATTTTTTTGAGATTAATTGGAACACTGGTTAAGTATGTTGATAAATTATTTGAATTTTCAGAAAGTTTTATATATATATATTATTATTATTATTATTATTATGCTTTTACGGCCAACATGGGACCACTTAAGTCAATTTTAGTTGGATCTTTTCTGAGAAAAGCGTGTTATTTTACTCTTTCGAGCTGCCCAGTATTTCTTCATCCTCTCTATTTTCAGAATTTTTTCAATTCGGTTTTTCTGAGTGATTTTGAAAAGGGTCTTGCTTCCGTAGGTGACTACTGGCTGTACTACAGTTTTATAATGTTTAAGTTTTGTTTTAGCAGAAAGGCATTTTTTGTTATATGTTAACCGAGTTAATTTTTGGGATTTAATCATTTTATTTGTCCTGTTTTGCCATGTCACTTTTTCATTTAAATTATAAGTTATTATTTCCCCTAGATATTTAAATTGTTTTACTATTTTAATTTTCTGATTGTTTACCGTAATGTGCTCTATTACCAGAGGATCTATGGCCATTAGTTCAGTTTTTTCGAAAGAGATATGAAGCCCTATCTTTTTTGCTAGGTTTTGAAGGCTCATGGTTTGTGTTTTGGCTTCTTGAATATTATTTGCTAAAAGAGCGAGGTCATCTGCAAATCCTAGGCAATTTAGTGTGATGGAGTTTTTCTTAGTACCCATTTTTATATTTTTGGGATTTATTTCATACCATTTTCTCATGACAAATTCGAGGGCGCAGTTAAAAAGGAGTGGCGAGAGGCCGTCTCCTTGCCTCAATCCAGTTTTTATGTAGAAGGGTTGAGAGAGTTCACCTCTGAATTTCACTCTGGACTGGGTATTGGTTAAAGTTAATTTTATCATGTTTACGAGTTTAGGGTGAAGGCCCAGGTTTCTCAGAATATTCAGCATGGATGGTCGGTGTATACAATCATAGGCCCTTTTAAAGTCGACGAAGGTGATTATTAGTTGTTTTTTCCGTCTTTTATATAAGTCCATCATAAGTTTTAGGGATATTATTTGTTCCGGGCAACCTCTCCATGGCCTAAATCCCCCTTGGTATTCCCCAAGTTCCAGTTCAAGTTGGTCTTTGCATCGGTTGTATATGATTCTCGACAGGATTTTGTATGTGCAATCCAGGAGAGATATGCCTCTGTAGTTTTCCGGATTAGTTTTATCCCCTTTTTTATGTAATGGATGGATGAGGGCTGTGGTCCAGTGTCCTGGAAGTTTTTCTTCGTTCCATATTTTCACGAGGCATAGATGTAGGGAAGTTTTGACTGAATAAACTGATGAGTGTTTCCAGAGTTCTGCGAAAAGCTGGTCTTCTCCGCTTGCTTTGTAGTTTTTTATTTCATTTAAGGCTGCGAGAACTTCTTGTATTGTTGGCGGGTTGATATTTACCGGTGAAGTTTTAACTGGAGTTTCAGTGTCAATCTCAAAAAGCTCTGGGGGGTCGTCACAGTTGAGGAGTCTATTGAAGGTTTCTGCCAAAATTTCAGCATTTTCTTAATTGGTGTGAGCCATATTTCCTTTTTTTCCTCTCAGCATAAGGGTGGGTGGTTCATATCTATGAAGAGCCTGACCAAAAATTTTATAATAGTCTCGGAAATTAGTTTTCTTGGAACTTTCTTCTATTTGCTGAATCAAGTTTTTTTGGGCTTGTCGTTTGGTTCCTCTTATAATTTTCTGAGTTATTTTCCTTTGTTTGGTGAATTCATGGTTAGATTCTTCAGTTTTCTGGGTTTGGTGGTTGATCCAAGCCTGGTATCGGTCTTTGACTGCTTTGTCACATTCTTCATTCTACCATTGGTGTTTTTTTCTTGGGTTTATAGGGGCTAGTTCTTCAGCTATTTCTTTCAGTTGGGATGTCAGTTCTTTTAAATTATTAGTTAATTTGATTTTTTTTGTTGTTTCTTCAAAGATGGCATTGTTTATTAATTTATGTGGATCATAAGCTCTTTTGTTTTTAGGTTGGGATTTTTTCTTTTTATGCGAGGTGAATTTTAATTTAACTTTAATTAAGTAACGGTCCTATCCAGTCTCTGTTCCTCTCAAGACTTTTACATTATAAATCTCCTTGTGATAATTCCGGTCCATGCAAACATGATCCAGTTGCCATTCTCCTTTTTTCCAATCTGGGTGTTTCCAAGTCTTCAATTTGTTTGGTTTTCTGATAAAATAGGTGGATTTTGAGATCATATTATGGTTTCTGCAAAGTTCGACAAGTCTTTGGCCGTTCTTGTTAGTTTTCTTTTGGGCAGGCCATTTTCCGATAATATCACGATATCTTCGTTCTTTACCAAGTTGGGCATTAAAGTCCCCTATTAAAATCTTTGTGTGGGTCTTATTTATGTTGTTTGCAGTTTGGTCAAGAAGTTCCCAGAATTTGTCCGTCTCTTCTCTATCTTTTTTAAGATTGTTTTTGTCATTGGTGGGAGCATGGACATTTATTATTGTGTAGAATTTATTGGCTGATTTTAGGGTTAAGGTTGAAATCCTGGGGGAGTAAGACTTAAATTCTACGACTGAGTCAATTATTTTAAGATTGATTGCAAATCCTGTTCCGAACTGTGGGCAATTCTTCATCACACGTTTCCCGGGGATTCCTTTGTAAATTCTGTAACCCTGAGATTCAAACGGCTCTCGATCGGTGTTTCTCATTTCTTGAAGTCCTGCGATTAGGATATTTTGTTTGTCCATTATGTCTGTTAGAGTTTTTAGTTTGCCGGGTTGAGTTAGAGAATTAATGTTGTGAGTGGCAATGTAGTTTATTTGCTTGTTTCTTATCCTCAATTTTGAAGTTGTGTTGTTTTTGGGTGTTTCCAAACGCTCCGATTCATTGTTATCTTTTAAGTAGCTGCCCACCGGATCCGAGTGCAGCCTTCTCTGGTATTTACCAGACGGTGGATTTTTTCTTAAAAGACCTTCCATATTTGACTTTCAAAGGCAAGTTAGCCTTGGGTGGGAATAAATTCCCGAGTTACAACTCTGGATGTGATCCAGAGAGGTGATATATATATATATATATATATATATATATATATATATATATATAATTTTTTATTAATATATTTGGAGTAAATTTCTTATAGTCAACTTTTTCTTTTTTAAAGTCTATTTTAAGACTCACATTCCCCTGTACTATTATACAAATGTAAATAAATAACCTGTTCCACCAGGTAGAGAATAAAATTAAACTAGGTAGGATGACACTTAGATTGTATCATTATATATAGACAAGAGTACTTTCATGTTTTTCTCGCATCTTCAGTTGATCCAATCTTTTAATTATTCATGTAAAATTACATATTATAAATACACAACATTAACAAAATCTTGATAAATACAATAAGACAAAATTTATTAAAACTTTGGACATAAACTTTAAAATAAAAAAAATTTCCTTTTAAATTTAAGATTTAAAATCAAATTAAAGGTTAAAGTTAAAAGTTAAAAATTCTATATATAAAAATATGTCTTCAAATAATAAAAATATTAATTAAAGGTTAAAATGATTATTATGTTAAAAAACAATGAATATGTGTGTGGTTTGGCTAACCAATATTATATTACTGTGTAGGATTTTAAATAGATTAAACTATAAATTAAAAATATTTGATAAAGCGCTGCTATATAGCAGCGCTTTATCAAATATTTTGCAGCATATTATAGTCGTGTCATCATCATACTCTGTTGGTCGATCAAGCTGAATCCATATTTATATATATAAAATCTCTCTAAAATGTCTAAATCCCTATTATTATTATTATTCATATTACATTTTTTAATTTCTAATATTGCCAAATTAGTGTAAATATCAAATATTGAATGTTTATTATCAATAAGATGGCCAGAGACATTAGAAAAAATATAAAAATTAAAAATTTTAGGACTTCTTATTTTTAATTATGCATTTAATTTGATTAAAACTAATGTTGAAATTCATAAAAATGGGCTTAATGATTCTAAACATAAAAAAAAAATTAGTAAATTGATAAAAACAAAATATAATGATAACAATAAACTTAATTGTATTTATAGTAGAAATAATTATTATAATAATAAATGTTTAGGTTATTATATAAAATACATGGAGATTTAGTAAAGAATGGTGATTACGAAGATTTAAAGTTAAAGAAGTATGTACTTGTGAATTCAGATTCATTTACTGATAATTGTATAGATTTGATAAATTTAACAAATGTTGTCCTTAATAATGAAGTTCATTGTAGCTAATGCTTTCAAATTTAATCTAGGAGATAGAAATATAATAATAATATTACAAGGGTTATTTTTTTTCAAGGTTCGATCAGTCACAAAATTAAAACCACAGTGAAAATAAAAAAATTTTTATTTGTAACAAGTACTTACATAGTTACGCTATTTCTCTACATAGTCGCCACTCCGATTTAGACATTTGTCGTAGCGTGGTACCAACTTTCCAATACGCTTGTCATAGAACGGAGCTGCCTGTGTTTTCAGCCATGTTTCTACGCTTGTCTACAGCTCAATGTCTGTGCCAGAATGTTGTCCTCCTAGCCAGCATTTCATGTGAGCAAAGAGGTGAAAATCGGATGGAGCCAAGTCCGGGCTGTATGGTGGGTGATCAAACACTTCCCAATGAAAACGCTGCAGGAGCTTCTTTGTTACAGCTGCAGTGTGCGGCCGAGCATTGTCATGAAGAAAGACAATGCCTGATGACAACATTCCTCTCCGCTTATTCTGAATTGCCCTTCTTAGATATTGAGGCTGCAGTGATGGTCGTGCCACGTTCCATGAATTCCACCAAGAACACAGCAGCCATACACTTTCTGTTGGAGAAGGTTCGCTTGTATTTCTTTGGTTTACTGGGAGAATGAGAATGTATCCACTGTTTGGATTGTTCTTTTGTTAATTCGGTTTCGAAATGAACCCATGTCTCGTCTCCTGTGACAATTTTGTTCAAAAAATCTTCTCCTTCATTGTGGTAGCGCTGGAGAAACGTTAGTGAGGCGTCCATTCTCATTGTTTTGTGATGGTCGGGCAGCATCTTGGAAACCCTTCTCGCACACCGTTTGCGGTACTGAAGTCTCTCACTCACAATGGTGTAGAGAGCTGACCTTGAAATTTCAGGAAACGAATCCCTCAATACAGAAATTGTAAACCGATGATTTTCTCGAATTGCCTCATCCACTCGCCCAACGAGATCATAGGTTGACACTCGCTTCTTTCCCTGACCGCCTGAATCATGAACATCTGTACGTCCTGCTTTAAAGTTCCTGCACCATTGTCGGCTGTCACTCATTGAAGTTTCACCACATTACTTATTCATAGATGAATTTCAGCTGCATTACACCCCTCACCCTGAAGAAATCTAATTACCGCACGCACTTCACACTTGGCGGGAGGTGCTATTGTTGTAGACATGTTTATGTGCTAGCTGCATGTTCATTACTAAACAAAGTGGCGCCGCATGATAGACGCTGCGCAACACATATGTGCAAAAGTTCATCCGATTTTTGCGTGCGTTTTTATTTTGCGACCGATCGGACCTTGAAAAAAAATAACCCTCGTATTAAAAATGTCTGTGGATTCTGAAATAAATATTAATAAAGTAAATCCTAATGATAAAGAAATTTTATGTAATACCATTAATAATAAAATTCATGAAATCAAATGTAAAAATTTAATCCAAAAGACTAATCTTAATAAAAAATTAATTTATAATTTGAAAAATAAATTGAGTAATAATAACTGTATTGTTTTAAAATCAGATAAAACCAATACGCTGCTGGTCATTACACATTTTGAAAAATATATTAGTTTAATGAAACAATACATAATGGAAAATAATTTCAAAGAAATAAAGGATCCCACCAAAAAGTTTTAGAATAACTAAAAGTTTAATAACAAAATACCATAATGTTTTTATTTACAATAAAAAATTAACATATCACTCCAGATTATACCCTTTCGAACCAAGTGCACCAATTTTAACTGGACTTCTTAAAATACATAAACCCGGTACCCCTATGTTAAACAATATTAAACAATTTTACAACCACTCCATCTTATATTGTCTCTAAAGTAATAGATAAAATACTAAGATAAAAATGAATTTAGATTACAAATATAAAACATAGATTTGAATTTATAAATAAATTAAAAGATTTAAAAATTGAAGATAATACTAGAATGGTTAGTTATGACATTATTAATACCTTACCTTAGCATTACCTTAGCATACCCATAGAAATAAATGTAACCATAAAAAATAAATTAATGCATAACCACGAAGACACTGTATTTGTTGATAATATTACTATCTTTAAAAATGTATAACAAAATTATTTCTAATTTAATGACAAATAATAACACTCAGGAAAATACTTTACCAATGGGTTTTTCTTTTTCAGCTATTATGATCGAAATTTGTCTACAGAATTTCAAAAATAAAATTATTTTTGGTATTGTTCATGCTCATAATATTTTACTATGAATTAGGTATGATAATACTTTTGTAGTCTATAACCCAATTATATATAATGAAAAACTAATAATTTTGAAAAAATTAAATTCACACTATAATGGGTTGAAATTTACTTTTAAATTGATATAAATAGGGCAATAAATTTCTTAGATGTTAATGTTGAAATTAATAAAAATAATCATTTTATAATGTCATTGTATAGAAAACCCTCTACTAATAAAACCACAATACATAGATATTCAAATCATACACGGTCACACAAAATGCATACATATACAAACATGGTTAATAGAGGATTAATTACACACAATATAATGAAAATAAAAGTAAATTAAACAAAGGAATAGATATTACAAAAAAATTGCTATATATAATGGTTATAGTGATAATTGATAATACATACAAAAAACAGATATTAAAAATTAACAATAATACATGTCTAATACTAATAAATGAAACAAAAAAAATTGACAATGTATATTTAAAATATGTATATACTGATAGCATAGCTGAAAATATTACAAAGGTTTATGACAAAAATAAGTTTAAACCTGCATACCAGAGAAACAATCGCATAATAAAACATTTAAAACATTAGACATATAATTTGACTGGAATTTACAAAATAAAATTTTAACGACTGTGACCTTATTTATACAGGAAAGACCACAAGATCTTTCAAAACCAGATTTTCTGAACATTTCAGATATTATAAAAATGGAAAATTGGGTTTTCTTATGTTTCTGACTATCTTACTGATAATAAACATTCAATATTTGAATATTTCAATATTACACTAATTTGGCAATATTAGAAATTTAAAAAATGTAATATGAATAATAATAATAGGGGTTTAGATATTCTAGAAAGGTTTTATAAATATAAAAATGAATTCAGCTTGATCAACTGAGTATGACAATGGCACTATTATAAAGGCTCATCCCAATCCCGTAGGGGGAAGACACCCACCTTGTGTCATTACCAATCACCACACCACCCCCTCCATTCCAAGCCCTGAAGTCATCTCACAGTCATCAGCCAGGCCTCACTCAGGATGCTACCGATGTAAATGCCTCGGCATACATTTGCATCTGTAAATTCATATCAAATTTCGCCTTCACGTAGGCCTCAAACGGACATCTTCACATCCAACCTAACATGATTCCCTAAAACTAACTGACCAAAACTGCAGAAATGTGAACCCCATGCCTAGTCCAGATTTAACAGCACTGTTCATGACTGTGAATGCCACTGAAAACGAACAAGTTTAAAGTTAAATCAGTGCTACACTCATACCAGTTAAAATTATGTCTTACGCAACATAGAAATTCAGACCTACACTCAAATAAGTCTACTAATTTAGGTCACCTAACAAGGGGAACGCAACCTCATTTCGGTCCGTGCAGGAGCCAGGGACAAACCCCGCACTACCACCCGGTCCCATTATGGTGTCTTGCGTGGCATTACCAAGTCACAATCAGGACTGCCACCGGCAGAGGGAAGCCACGTCCCTGGTCGCATGGGTTAACATTCCTCGGCAGCACGGCCACCCTCACCAGCAGGAGCCCCAAATCAAATCACAAACAATACCATTATAATCGTGGCATGATGCCAATGCACCTACCTCCAACCAATCCAATGCCTAAGCCAGAACCCTAGCCACTCGGAATCCTACCATGGTTACCTTGTCTCCCTCTGCAGACCTACACACCCCAAGGGTGTGGAGGAAACCATCTATTATAAAGGCTGCAATAGATAGCAGCTCTTTATCAAATATTGTTAATTTTTAGTTTAATCTATTTAAAATTCTACACAATAATATAATATTGGCTAGTCAAACCACACACAAACATATTCATTATTTTCTAATATAATTATCATTTTAACTTTTAATTAATATTTTTTTTACTTGATGACATATTTTTTATTTATAGAATTTTTAACTTTAACTTTTAATTTGATTTAAAATTTTTAATTTAAAAGGAAATTTTTAATTCCATTTTTGATTTGAATTGATTTTAAAGTTAATATCCAAAGTTTTAAACTGTTTTATTGTATTTATCATGATTTGTTAATGTTGTTTATTTTTAATATGTAATTTTACATGAACAATTAATAGATGGGTCAACTGAAGATGCGAGAAAATCATGAAAGTACTCTTGTGTATATAAAATGATGTAAGGTGTCATCCTACCTAATTTAATTTTATTCTTTACTTGGTGGGTCAATTATTTATTTATGTTATATATAATTAATTTTTTAATGTTTGTCTTTCGAGGTATAATACTAGAATAGTTCCTTTATAGTTATCTTTGGAGAGTTGCATAGCATCTATTTCCATTCAAGATGATTCTATTGCATTATTATGTACCGATCTCAATAAATAATTGAATAAACTGTTCTCATCAGTACTAGCGTTTTAGTTTTAATTAATATATCTTTGTATTTTTCATTTTTATTATTTAATGTCTTGAATTAAATACTGAGTAATTAATAAACAATACAAACTTGGTAGCTGTCACAAGCATAATCAATGCATGCTTCAAGCAGATTGAATTTATTTAATAACTTCACTGCTGAGTCACCACCAAGAGACTTTGCCCAAAGGAATGCAACTTGCTGACCTGCTTGTTCTCCTCCACATGTTTTTGCTATCTGAAACATTTCATTTAAGAAAATTAAAAACTTTGTTGCTTGTTGTGTAAACAAATATGGTTAGTTAGAAGGATTTTGCAAGATTTTTGTGCCCAAATTTCCCTTCTTCGTGCCAACCTACTGGAGGAAATTATGCATGAAAAAATTCCATGCCTGATAAAGGATTCAAACCTGGAATCACTGGATAAATGATATACTATGTTGTTTTGCTTAAGGGATGTTGTATTAATACTGTAAGATTGTTATTATTTTTATTGATGTGTTATTTTCTTCTCTGTGTTTTTGTTTATGGTACATCTACCATTCATTTACCACTTCACCTTGTACTTTACATTAAAAGTCTTTATTATTATTATGCTTTTACGGCCAACATGGGACCACTTAAGTCAATTTTAGTTGATCTTTTCTGAGAAAAGCGTGTTATTTTACTCTTCCGAGCTGCCCAGTATTTCTTCATCTGTTCAGATCTTGCTTTATTTCTTCATCCGTAAACACCCTCTTCGTTGTATTTTGTCGTTTGTCTGTCTTTTGTTTAAATCTACTGCTTTTGTCTTTTAGCTTTGTAATTTTCCCAGTTTTATTCTGTAGGTCAATCAGGGAAATTCCCAATTCTTCCATATCTTCTCTAATTTCTTTGATCCATCCTACTTCTAGCTTTTGGAACCAAAGCTTTTCAATGATATTTCTTGACGGTCTTGTTTCCGGTGTCCTTATGAGATGACCAAAGAAAGAGATTCTTTTTTTCCGCATAGTATCAGTAACAGGCTCTATTTCTCGATACACCACCTCATTTGGCACAATCCACCATTGGCCTTCTTTTTGGTGTTTTTTATTGATACACGTTCTGATAATTCTCCTCTCTATTTTCAGAATTTTTTCAATTCGGTTTTTCTGAGTGATTTTGAAAAGGGTCTTGCTTCCGTAGGTGACTACTGGCTGTACTACAGTTTTATAATGTTTAAGTTTTGTTTTAGCAGAAAGGCATTTTTTGTTATATGTTAACCGAGTTAATTTTTGGGATTTAATCATTTTATTTGTCCTGTTTTGCCATGTCACTTTTTCATTTAAATTATAAGTTATTATTTCCCCTAGATATTTAAATTGTTTTACTATTTTAATTTTCTGATTGTTTACCGTAATGTGCTCTATTACCAGAGGATCTATGGCCATTAGTTCAGTTTTTTCGAAAGATTTATGAAGCCCTATCTTTTGTGCTAGGTTTTGAAGGCTCATGATTTGTGTTTTGGCTTCTTGAATATTATTTTCTAAAAGAGCGAGGTCATCTGCAAATCCTAGGCAATTTAGTGTGAGGAGTTTTTCTTAGTACCCATTTTTATATTTTTGGGATTTATTTCATACCATTTTCTCATGACAAATTCGAGGGCGCAGTTAAAAAGGAGTGGTGAGAGGCCGTCTCCTTGCCTCAATCCAGTTTTTATGTAGAAGGGTTGAGAGAGTTCACCTCTGAATTTCACTCTGGACTGGGTATTGGTTAAAGTTAATTTTATCATGTTTACGAGTTTAGGGTGAAGGCCTAAACTCTAGAAGGTTCATATCTTTGAAGAGCCTGACCAAAAATATTATAATAGTCTCGGGAGTTAGTTTCCTTGGAACTTTCTTCTATTTGCTGAATCAAGTTTTTTGGGCTTGTCGTTTGGTTCCTCTTATAATTTTATGAGTTATTTTCCTTTGTTTGGTGAATTCATGGTTAGATTCTACAGTTTTCTGGGTTTGGTGGTTGATCCGAGCCCGGTGTCGGTCTTGCTTTGTCACATTCTTCATTCCACCATTGGTGTTTTTTTCTTGGGTTTATAGGGGCTAGTTCTTCAGCTATTTCTTTCAGTTGGGATGTCAGTTCTTTTAAATTATTAGTTAATTTGATTTTTTTTGTTGTTTCTTCAAAGATGGCATTGTTTATTAATTTATGTGGATCATAAGCTCCTTGTTTTTAGGTTGGGATTTTTTCTTTTTATGCGGGGTGAATTTTATTTTAACTTAATTAAGTAATGGTCCGATCCAGTATCTGTTCCTCTCAAGACTTTTACATTATAAATCTCCTTGTGATAATTCCGGTCCATGCAAACATGATCGAGTTGCCATTCTCCTTTTTTCCAATCTGGGTGTTTCCAAGTCTTCAATTTGTTTGGTTTTCTCATAAAATAGGTGGATTTTGAGATCATATTATGGTTTCTGCAAAATTCGACAAGTCTTTGGCCGTTCTTGTTAGTTTCCTTCTGGGCAGGCCATTTTCCGATAATATCACGATATCTTCGTTCTTTACCAAGTTGGGCATTAAAGTCCCCTATTAAAATCTTGGTGTGGGTTTTATTTATGTTGTTTGCAGTTCGGTCAAGAAGTTCCCAGAATTTGTCCATCTCTTCTCTATCTTTTTTAAGATTGTTTTTGTCATTGGTGGGAGCATGGACATTTATTATTGTGTAGAATTTATTGGCTGATTTTAGGGTTAAGGTTGAAATCCTGGGGGAGTAAGACTTAAATTCTACGACTGAGTCAATTATTTTAAGATTGATTGCAAATCCTGTTCCGAACTGTGGGCAATTCTTCATCACACGTTTCCCGGGGATTCCTTTGTAAATTCTGTAACCCTGAGATTCAAACGGCTCTCGATTGGTGTTTCTCATTTCTTGAAGTCCTGCGATTAGGATTTTTTGTTTGTCCATTATGTCTGTTAGAGTTTTTAGTTTGCCGGGTTGAGTTAGAGAATTAATGTTGTGAGTGGCAATGTAGTTTATTTGCTTTTGTTTTATCCTCAATTTTAAAGTTGTGTTGTTTTTGGGTGTTTCCAAATGCTCAGATTCATTGTTATCTTTTGAGTAGCTGCCCACCGGATCCGAGTGCAGACTTCTCTGGTATTTACCAGACGGTGGATTTTTTCTTAAAAGACCTTCCATATTTGACTTTCAAAGGCAAGTCAGCCTTGGGTGGGAATAAATTCCCAAGTTACAACTCTGGATGTGATCCAGAGAGGATTAAAAGTCTTTACTGTAAACTTTTGTAGGTAAATTAGTAAAGACAGAGAAAATACCTTTTTGGCACGACAGTGTCAAACAGGATTTCTTTTTATGTACATTAGGCATGTTTAAGTACTTAAAAATTACAATAATTTATATATATGCTGAGTATTCCAAACGGTCAAATATTTTTTTCCAAATGTGGACTATAGTTAAATTAGGGAAAATTATTTATCATAACATTCATTACCAAAAATAAATAACTTTGTCATTAATAAACAAATCTGATTTATTGTAAATACCCGATGTGCATCTTCCCACATGTCAATCGATCGATACATTTTAACAGCCAGTTTCCATTCACCACCATTAACATAGTGTGCTTCTGCAGCTTTATAATTTCCTTCGCTTTCCATTTGTTGACCAAGATGCATATGTGTTGTTGATACCAAATCACTGTGATATTTACTGACTAGTCTTATCATCTGAAAATTAAACAATTCTGTTTGTAACAGTTCCTTTTAAATTAAAGAAAGAGCTATGCTAAATGATCATTGAAATAGTTTGAAAACAAAAACTTAGCACAGATTTTTCATTACATCTCAAACCTGAAGGTCATTTAAGTAGTTAAACAATCGACTATAGATAGTGAGGAAACAGTGTGAAGAATTAAAAAAGAAATTACAGAAATATTATAATTGTCATATATTTAGGAAAAATATTTTTCCTTCATGTTTTTAAAAAACAAAATCCACAGAAATGAAAAAGTTATTCCCTCAATTTATTATGAACTATATTTAAATGTTTATTACTCAAGAACCTAAACTGTCATATTAAATAAAGATATTAATACATATTAAACATATTAATTACATACTATAAATAAAGATCTGTGCTAAAAAGTTATGATCTTTTCAAAAGAAATAAATAAAACTCGACTATTAACAAAAAATCTACTTAAAAATTAAAACTAAATGATCATTTTGATTGTTAAACAACTAACTTCAGGATTGAAACTTTGCTTTTGAGTACAAGTTCATTCCAGACACTTGTTAAAAAAAAATTGTTGTGACTTGCTGACATTTCTTCTGATAAAATTAATCCCTTAGATTAAGGAAAATTTAATTTTAAGATTGTACCCTTTAAGAATTGAGATAATGTGAAAATATTGTGTAAGTAAACATACAGCTAACAGTATCTGGAATGTGGAAATATATATTACATTTTTTTTTTCATCTTTTATGACCATACAGGATCACTTTAGTCAGTCCATTATCCAAGTCCCTTTGAAAGGACTGTTCAGGACTTGCGGTCCTCCCAGAACTTTTTCATATATTCCAATCTCCATGTCCTTTCTGGTGTTAGAAATCTTTGTGTTGTGAGTTTCTTTCTTGCGAGTATTTTGTCCTTGATTTTTTGTTTAATTTTATCTTGTCTGTGGTGTCTTCTAATGTAAGGCCAATTTCCTTCAGATCCTTGCTTATTTCTCTGATCCATCTGCATCCTATCTTGGTTTTTCCAAATCGAGATTGTATTGTACCAGCTGTTTCAGAAGTCTTGAATCTTGTATCCTCATGATGTGTCCAAAGAATCCTAGTCTCTTCTTACACATGGTACCAGTGATGGGTTTTAACTCTTGTACAAGACTTAGAAGTTTAGGAGTTCTGTCAGTTCTTTACAATTTAGGAGTTTGTTGAAACATTTAGCTAGGATTTCCCAGCAAAAATTTTAGTTATTTAGCTAGGTATCTATTGTTATGGGCCAGATTATGGTTTTCATCCTTCATTAGTAACATTGGGTTTTGTACTTGTTTTAGTGAAACAAGTAACTTGGGTTTTGGAGTTGTTTTTTTAAGGTTTTGTGGTAGTCTCTTGACTGTGTTTTGTTGAATTTTTCTTCTATTGATTTAAGTGTGTCTTTATGGTGTTACCTTTTTATTTTGCTTAGGGTTTGGGTGGTTTCTTTTCTTTTTACTAGATTTTGGAAGGATGTTTCTGATTTTTGGGATTGGTTAATAGCCATGCTTGATGTCTCTTTTACACTGTTTTGTCCCATTTGCTGAACCAGCATTGTTACTTTTTACAGGGTTTTATTGGGACCAATTCTTCTGTGAGTTTATGCATGTTTGTTATTTTTTCAGTTGCCTTTTGGTAATCTTCATTCTTGATTAGTTGAGTATAATCTATTTTTCTTTTAGTTTTAGGGTCTTGGTTTTGTTGTTTCCTTTGGGGAGTGAATTTAATTTTAATTACATAGTTATCTGAGCCTATGCCTAATCTTTGGAGGACTTTTACATGGTAGATCTCTTTCTGGTAGTGTTTGTCCATGAAAACATGATTTAGTTCCCATTTCCTTTAGTATAGTCAGGTGTTTCCACGTTTTAAGTGTGAGGTTTCTTCTTGAAATATATGAATTTTGAGATTAGGTTGTGGTTTTTACAGAGATCAATGAGTATCTGTCTGTTTTTATTTGTTCTCTTTTGGACAGGCCATTTTCCAGAGATGTTACAGTATCTTCTTTCTCTACCTAGTTGAGCGTTAAAATCTCCAATTAGTTGTTTAATGTGAATATATTATATTTATACTATTTATCTCTAATGTATTATATTTTATTAATGAATTAAATTTTAACTGAGATTAACCAACGTTTTTGTTTTTATTACTTTGATTTTCACATTAAAAAACTGTCAAGATATTGTTATGGCATAAAAATCTGTACTAATCAATTATGCTGATAAAAAATAAAAGTTATCTCCAATCTAACTCTAAGAAGAGGATTTAATGTTTAAGCTACAAAAAAGATCACCAAAAGAACTTATTCTACAATGTAAAAAAAAGAATTATCAAAAACTGGTTCATTTGGTTATATTGAACATACATAAAGAAAATATTAGTCGGATCTGAAATCTTTTTTCATATAACCAATCCAACATTTTTCAAAAATAAATTTATATTACAATGTTAACCAAAAGAATCTTTTTTTTACCTGGTCAAATTGTCTTTGTGACTTATACATTGATATAGCCAAATCAGGTTGTTCAACAGTAACATATAATTTCTCAGCTTCTTTAAGTTTACCAAGCTGTTCCAGAGCCTGGCCTTGTTTTATAAACATTCTAGTTACTTGTTCCGATTCTAGGTATTGAGCAGCTAGGGCATGAGCTTTCTCCCAGTTACCTAGTTTAGAAAAAAGTAAATAAATTTAATTTTTTTATATGTACTACACATATAAATATCATATGTACTACACATATAAATATCATATGTGTACACCACATTTTTTCTAATTCTGTACTCGCTAAATGATAAAAGAAATCTATTAACCATGGAGTTTGTACATAGGTTTTACAACTCTTGTCAGGTTTTTTACACTGTACACAAATTGTCTTTGGTAATTTTTTCGTAATATTCATGATTTTGTTAACATGCCTATTCAAGATCAACTAGTTTCTTTTGCTTTTTTTCAGGAGCTTAATAAAGCTTCAAAGTTGCCTGTGATGGATTTTCAGAGTATCTTTACTTCCTTGCTTTCAAAAATTATTTTACCACTGTCAGTAGTAAACAACCAACTTTTTGATACTAATTTTATGCTTACTAATTATTAGTGGAGAATATTTCATCAAAGAAATGTCTAATAGTTTTATATGTGTATGAACTGGTCATGTTATAAAGGCAAAGCCGATGAATCTTTCAAATTTTTCTATTAATTTTTATTTAAGTCAAATTATAATGATGACAGATTATTGGAATAGATGAAATCTAGCGCACTTTGAAACCAGGTGATTGTTAGCATTGGCCGTTATATCCAATTAGAAAAAAGATTCTAAAGACGATTTACAATTTCCTTTGGAATTATAATTTTAACAATTATAGGTATTTCTACTGATTGTAATTATCCGCATCTCAAAGGCTTAAAGATAAAAGACAAATCAAAAACTTGAATGTGACCCATCTTGGTCTTTCCATAGACACTTACAAGTACCTTCCAGACACACATAGCATAAGATGCCAAATATGCAGACAGACATCTGCCTCACAGCCAGAAAATTAGATTTCACTGTGTTTTACAACTGTATATGTAAGCTAGCTGTATTTTCCAAATAAAATTTTTTACTATTACTGTTATTTAAAATTGTATTTACTATTTTTCTTACCGTTATCATTGTACATTTGAATAGCTTCCTTGTACATTTCAGCTTGTATAAATAATTCTTCTGCCAACTGGAAATCCTTTATTGAAGCAAAATGTCGAGCTAGTTGTGCATAATATCTTCCAACAAGACTTTTATCATCTATCGCCTAGAAAAAAAAAAATGTATTATTTTATGATGTAATGCTTCATAATATTTCTGACTGCATTCATGTTTACTGTTTATTTATTACTACTGCAGCTATTTTGTTTAAGTAATCAAGTTAAAAATAGTATTTTAACTTTTTTGACACCAGTACCATTTCAAATGACTATGGTGTGTAGAGAAAAAGCAAAAACGTCTTTTTCTTTTTTAATTACAGTAAACTCTCAATTATCCGCAATAATGGCTGGCATAAAATTCACAGAAAACAGAATTCGCAGATAATCGGCTAATACTGAAGTAAATTTGAAATAAAAATATTTATTTGTAAGTGAGCTCATTCACTTTGCATCCTTTTTACAATATGAAAATAATTTAACCTGGACAGAAATAGATAAGTTTTTTGACTGAAATTAAGGAGGCTTGGTCCACATACATGTATATTACAAATTGCTTACTTTGTAAACTGCAATATATAATTAAACGCACTAATAATATATTACCTGAACAATCTGTACAGCTTTCTTCCATTGTCTAGCACCAACAGCAGCATCTAATGCTTTGACTGTCCGACCGGCTTCAATGTAATGGTTAATAGCTGCATCTAGCTGTTTATTATTTACTAAATAATCTCCCCACTGTTCTTCTAAGTTTACTACCTCTGCATTAGACAATAGAAATTATTAAAATAATAAATATGGTATTTTAAAAAACAATTTACATAAGTTTGGGTTATGATAAGTGTTATTAGAAGTTTAGTATAATTGTTTTATCTTTGTTCAGTTATAATGTAGAAAGTATAAGCGATTTTAAAATTTTTATAATTGCTAAAAGTGAAGTTTTTCCAATAAATTTATCTTATGTATCATTGCAAGCATTTCTGAATCGGCATCCCAACCCAGTAGTGGGAAGACACCCACCTTGTGACCGGTCGCCATACCACCCCCTCTGTTCCAAGCTCTGAGGGGCTTTACAGAGGTCATCTTTAGACCCTCTAACTGATTACATCTCACAGTCATCAGTCAGGCCTTGGTTGGGATGCCACTGATGTAAATGCCTTGGCAGACATTTTCATCAGTAAAATACAAATCAAATTTCACTTTCACGTAGGCCTCAAACGGATATCTTCACATCCAACCTAACTTCAAACTAACTAACCGAAACTGCGGAAGCGCAAACCCCGCGCGTAGTCCAGATTTAACAGCACCATTCGTGACTGAATGACTCAGAAAATGAATGAGTTTGAAGTTAAATCAGTGCTACACTCATACCAATGAAAATGAAATCTTACACAACATGGAAATTCAGACCTACACCCAAATAAGTCGACCAATTTAGGTCACTTAACAAGGGGAATGTAACCTCATTTCGGTCAGCGCAGGAGCCGGGGACAAACCCCGCCACCCATCCTGTCCAATCATGGTGTCTTGCGTGGCATTACAAAGTCATGATCAGGACCGCCACTGGCGGACGGAGGCGCTTATGTCCTAGGGTTCTATACACAACGCCCCAAGGATCTATTCCCTTGCTCCTGAACAAAGAAGCGCCAGGAATTACACTTGGAGGACCTAATGCTATGGAAGTACTTAGCCCTACTTCTGCGGTAACCCGCAGTTAGGGCCGATCAGGATCACCCTCTCGTTGTGCAGCCCTTCTGAGTCGATTCATAAACTGCTTCATTGCTGTTAGACCAGACCATCAACCAGATATACGTTCCCGGCCAGTGCCTCTAAGAATGGCAGCTTGGGCCGCCGCCACCAGAACTGAAATTTTCTGCCAGGACATCTAATGGCAGGCCATCAAGGTCTCGAGAAAAAATCTCCAGTTTACCCATATGTAATTAGGGGTGATCTGCCAGGCTTTCACAGCTGGAAAAAAGTTTGTGTAGGGCATACCTATGTGGCTGCTATTCTGTGCAGGAAGTCGCTTGATAGTGTCTTTTTACGAAAGGTTTTTGATGCGCATCATGTTGTCAGTCTGGACTCCAACAAAGAGGAGAATTTTGGCAAGTCCACCTTTGTATGCCGGAAGCGGCCCTGGTAAACAGGAAAGTGTACATCATGGCCATATTGCGCATCTCATCCACTATTTCAAAAAGTATCAACCAATGATCACTAGAACAATCGTCAACCACAGACAAATCAAGGACTCAAACAGGATGTAGCTTCAAAGACAAAAGCACACTTAAAAACCTTTATAGCAGCATAGAGCCAGCTGCTAACCATCTCAATGATAGATAAAAACTCTACCAGCATTGACAAAAAGGACCACATTAAACATACTTATTATTATTGTATAATGGTACAAACAGGCTATGTTTGATAAAATTATTAAATATTTTTGACTCTAATATTACAAACACTATTCAAAATTGATTTATGAACCGGTATCATCCAAACATGGGTCAACAAATACTTCAAATCATATACTTTTTTGCTCTCCATTATGTATGCAACATAAAGCATTTTGTGTTTTAAAACATTATATGCTTTATATTATGTATTTGGGGATTTTTATTCAAGTTTATCATATTTTTACACAAGAAATGTTTTTAACAGGTTCCCTCTTCAGAATTGTCTGTAAAGGATCCTCAAATGCAAGTTAAATACAATAATTAACAAGGTGTACTGGAATCATAACTATAAATTCATAAATTACTTTTATTTAATAATAATTCATATAAAACACCACATGTGGCATTTATTGAACTTTTTACTATGAACCAGAAAGTGTAAAAACTAACAGTTTATTACTGTATATTTTTTCCTTTATCTCTCATATTGTGAGAGATAATAGAAATCTCTCACATTATAACGGCTATTTTTTATTATAACTGTACTTTATCTAATCTTACTAATATCCATTAGTAAAAATTCTAAATGATTAATACATTTTATTACAATGAATAGGAAGCAAATATAAATAATGTTTTGAAGTTGAAAATCATACCTTTTGGTGAGCAGTATCTAGCTAGTTCAACAGCTTTTGCAAATGCATTTCCTTTTCTGTAGCATTCTAAAGCTTTATCTGATCTTTTCATCGCTTCATATAGTTGGCCGGCCTGAGTATAGTGTTCACCTTTAATTAGTGCTGCCACCACACGAGAAACCATTTCTTCATTTGATAATAGATCCCTTTCATTCTGTAATAGTCTAAAATACAAAATTGGTTTGATTCCAAAAATTAATTAAAAATTACATATAAATGAACATCAAAACTAAAAATATAGTTTAAAATCAGTTTTTAAATCGATCAAAATAATTTAAAAATTTAATTCTTGAATTAATAATGTAATGCCTGTAATAGTTACCCAGAAACTGTACATATCTACTCGATATCTGAATAATAAATTTAGTGAATTTCAATAAACATATTTCCTTGACTTTCTATAACATACATTAAAGAATTTTTTATTATATTTTTATTTATTAATTTATTAATAAATAATTAATATTTATTATTTTTTTTGTTTTTTATTATACCTTAAACATACGTACCTTACCATTTACATATATTGTCAATCGACAGACAATAAATGACAATATATAAAAACTGTAAACCTGCTTGAAGCTACACACTACCTGTTGGCGATTTTGTGCACTCAGAGCGGTTTAGTATCATTATTCTTGAACCTATGTGTTACTTTGGTATATGTGTTCTGAATGTTATTGTTTGTTTTTAGGTTAAAACAAGCTAAGTTACAACTAGCTATTCAAAATAATTTATAAGCCAGCTGTTCCCAATGTTTTTTGCTTGATGAAATTCAGTACAGAAACTTGAAACATGTAAAATGTAGTTTTTCAAGCGTATGAAAAACACCATGCCTAACCAGGATTCGAACCCGGGACCTCCAGATGAAATGCTAGATGCTACCACTCGCGCCAGGGAGGCCATTTTTATAAATTAATATAATGTATTTAATTTTATTTTTATTACTTTTTTGTAAGAGTGAAGAATCAGAATAAGTCAATTGTAATTAATTCCATAATATTTTAAATGCTGATACAGGAGGAAAAGTCTTCTATTTGATTTAGGAGAGATTTTCACAATCTTAGTTAACCAAAATATAGGGGTTTCCAGATTTTACAGTCTAAATACTATAACAGCTTCTACATATCAAATTCATATCAGATAGTAATTTTTTTAACATTTATAATCTGACATAATATTTCCTTAGCTATGTTGTAACAACTTAGTTTATCATACAGAAGAAGGTTATGGATTTGAATCTTGGTGAGGTTTGGCAGTTTTCACCCACTTAAAAATTCATTTCTCAACTTTCATGACTTTAATTGCTTCTAGTTTGTATAATGATTATTATTACTATTACAGCTTTTCACTACTTTTATTAGTACCTCATTCCAAAATGTCATTTACCTTGATTGAGTTTGTGCTTCTGCCTCAAGTTTCATTGTGTCATGGTGTCCGAAATACCTTCCACCCATCTTCTATTGATGGATGATCCACATTGCCATTTCAAGATATGTGTAATTACTTGAAGTTATTATAATTAAATGACTTCATTATTTAGTTACAAAAATTCTTTTTATTCTTAAATGCATTAGTATAAGATATTAATTTGTCATAAGTTGAGACTAGAGTAAAATATATAATATATATTTATATATACGGTAAATAAAAATTTTACCTTGCTGCCCTAGTTGCTAATCCAGACTTTAAATACAAATTAAGAGCTGTGTTGTAATCACCCGCTTTTTCTTTTAATTCACCAGCTTTTTCTTCTTGACGAGTTTCCATTAACCACTGCATGTGTCGTGATTGTAAATCTTTGAGACCAGAATAACCTTTCATTTCTGCTAGTTCAATTGCTGTTAATAAGAAATCAAAACAAATAAAATAAGAAGTGCTGAGCAATATTCCATTTGAAAAGATTTAATTAAATTTTAAGACAATATATGCCTCGTCTAAGGCTCTCTGTAATCACAATTACATTTTTTCATTATTATCATTATCTAGAAAAAGCACCTCGTGTCTGTGGTGTGCATTAAATTGATGCCGATGAGCAAATATTCAGAAACAAGTTTCTGTGTTGTTTTGGACCCTGAGTGCTGCAGCATTGTAAATTTATTTTTTAAGAAACATGGAAAGTAAACTTAAACTTACTTGTCCTTTGTTTTGTGTTCTTGGACATCCTACTGTTATCCCACTCAACCCTGAGTAGTTTTCATGCTAGCTACTTGAAGGTACCATCATAGAACTGCAGATGGTGGCAGAATGGCTACTGATGCAATTCCTGTGATATTTTCCCAAGAAAGAAGGGATGAAGGATGAGGTAAAGAGGCTGGTAGAGGAAGAAGGTGATTGATTCACAAAGGAACTGCCTCTGATTAGAGTAGACGACTCTTCTCCAGAACTGTGTATAATTGTTACTGTTTTACAGATATTTAAATTAATTACAATAATTTTAAAAATTATTAATTGAAAAGTACAGCATCATTTAATCTAACCTTCATCCCATTTGTGAAGTTTTTGATACATATTAAGCGCTTGATCTAGTTGATTTTGTTCTAAATAAATTGCTTCAGCAGTTTTAAATTGCTTATTTAATATTGCCATTCGTGCCCACACTTCTGGACAGTCCATTCCATCCCCACCTGAAAGTATATTGAAAATGGAAATAATTAATTTGTTTTAGTGAAGAACATCCATTAGATTTATAAAAAAAGGGGTTGGCATTGAGGATTGCATCTTAAATGCTCTTGCTGAGATGGAAAGCTCTGACTGTAAGTATGTTTTGGCAATTTTTATTGACATAGAGGCAGCATTAACTTCCTTGTATTGAAGTTCTGTTCTCTATGAGTTGGAACGCTGCAATGTTCCTGTATCCTGCAGCCGTAGTATGTGATGACTTGTCTGATCGCACGGCTCTATTTAAGAATGTGCACCTTGTTGTGGAAAAGTCCATTGCTGTGGAACCTGGTATTTGACAGATTCTTGGGACTGACATTCCCAGAAGGGGTAACGGCCCAGGCTTTTGTCGATGACTGTCTCCTGTTAGTTTATGGTAACTCACAACCACAGCTAGAAGACCAAGCGCAGGCAGCTTTGTCACCCGCAGAGGGCTGGATGGACATTGAAAATTTAAGGATTTCTGTGCCCAAGACGAAGTTTATGCTTCTCAAGGGTGCAGACAAATTATCATACAGTCGTAAACCCCGTATGAAGTATAAAGGCTGTGTAATCAGCCGAGTTTGAGTTCATAAGTATCTCGAACTTATGAACTGTAACAGTTTGATGACTCTAACTTGTTTGATGAGAAGTTGCTGTTTAGCAACCACTTTAGGCAAGTAGCGGCGGACGCTGTCTCTGTGATGCACAAGCTTAGGAGGATTGCTCGAAAGGATTATGGACCGTTTGGCCGTCATTTGTGCATGGTGTATCGAGGTGTCTTCACAAGTATGACCTCTTACGCAGCGTCCGTTTGGGCGCATAGGTTGGAAAGAAATTGAGCACTTATTCAAAATTTAAGGAGTGCCAAACGCAGAGCCTTAATTGTATGCCCTGGTGTTTTTAAAACAACTTCTTGTGAGGCTACCACTGAATTGGAAAAGGCTCTCCCAATCCATTTAGTGGTGAAAGTTTGGGCGGCCATGTGGAAATTGCAATATGGCAGGGAGGCCAAGGTATTTGGGATGCGGTTTCAATACGGAGCAGAATGGTGATCTCAATGCATGGTTCTCAATTTTGAACAGTTGCCCATCTACCGCCTGCGGAGGACGCTTTACAGCCTCACAATGCAAGCATGGCAGCAAAAATGCATAGATTTATACAGGATCTGGAGGGATGGTATGCCTCTCCTTTGTTTTTAAGGGCAATGGGAGCCCAAGTACTCTCCAAACATGTAAATTTAACCCAATATTTGTTTCGGTTCCACCTGACAGCTGATGAGCTGTGCATCTGCGGGAAGGTCCAGTCAAACAAACACATGATGTTCGACTGCCCAGTTCTTGTTGGAGGGGGGGGGGCAGAATTCAGGCCACTCTGGAACTTAGAAGTCAAGGGGAAAATTGGCCACTGACAAGTGGCAAGTCAATGTGGCAAGAGCCGCATTGTTGGACCGTGTGGAAGTTCCTTGGTGCAGTTGCTTTGTTCAACTGACATCAGTAGTTTACTTAGGGAAAAGACTGCTACTGCGCTGCTGTAGGAAGCTAACCAAGAGATATGACTGGCTATCAGCCAGATTAAGTCTCCAAGCGTTTTAATGGTGGTTAAGTACTTGCTGGCATTCAGCGACCTAGGCATGGCAGCGAATTGCTGTCTTTGACAAGATAAATTTAATTATTGATAGTCATATGTTTTAATAGTTGACGGGGTGTGCCTACCCATTTTAGTGATATATGACAAGTGGTCTATGGTACCATGCTTATTCTGCTCACACTTTTAGGCTAGCTCTAGAAGCTAGTTAGGACACTGGTCGCTAAACTGTTTCGTGGTGTAGCCGTTTGTGGCACAGACATTCAGTCTTATGCTTTAGGGTGACCGATTTGGGTGGTGGCGGGAGAAATGCCAAGCAAACCAAATCAACCAAATTAGATTTATAAACATGAATGTAATATTTGAGCACAATATTTACAAACATAAATATAATAACATTATTTTCTTAATTATAAAACATATCTGTAAAATAATATTTTACTAAATTAAGTATATTATTATCTCATTGTTCATTTCAGAAAACTCTTGTAAAATATATTTTATAAAAGCGTTTCTTAATCACATAAGTTTTCATTTTCTTTAACTGCTGTAATTGTTTTTTATGATTATATAAAAGTGAGAGAATTCATTATTACTTGTATTTAGCTTGTAAATGTTATTTAACAGTATTATTTCTAAAAAGTTCATTATTGATTAATCCTGTTGTTGATGATTAATATCGCAAACTAAATGAACGTAGTGGCTGCATGACACAAACTTGCAATTAATTTGTAAATTAATAGTATTCTAGTGGGAAGTTTTTATTTTAGATTTAATTGTACAGGTAAATATATTTTTATTTTTCTGACAGTATTACATCTACTTATAAGATTAAAAAAGTATGTTTTTTTATGATCTCAGCTATTACGTTAAGGTAAATTATGGTTCAGCTAATAAATGTTTCCTGGATAAAAATACTCTGACAATGCCATTACTGAATTATTTTACACCAACATTATACAGTTTGTCTAATAGCTGTCATAATGATATATGAATCAATATGTAATGAAATTATTAAATATTTTTATAATCATTTACCTATGCAGAAGGTTACTAATTTTTCCTTTAACTTTTTCAGTTTTACTTAATTTTTTTTTTTTGCATTAACTGCTATGGTCACTGAAATATTACTTTTTAGCCACCAAAGTATTCAACAGTATGCAGCAAACTGCTCCTAGTGTTCTCAACTTCTACAATTTATGGGAGCTGGTTCAAACATGACTTTCAGAATCTTTACTTGACACCCTTTAATTTCCAGGATGCTAATCCTTGATACATTTCAGCTTTTCCAGAACCAAAATTTTTATAAGTGCCAAAGTCAGCCTTACCCAAGTCCCAAAGTTAAGTTACTCTTGTCCTACATTAACAGTTAAAACTGACATGGTTTTAAGATAAAATTTACAATTAGTGAATTTCTTAATTGATATAGATGAATTGATAGAGCTTTTGTGGAATAACTTTGTTTTATTTAATTTTTATTATTGAAATATATACTGCTTTTATTCGATAAGTAGTTCTGCAGGCAAATTTTAGAAAAAAATAATTGTGAATAATTGTTAGACCTGTCAGTTTGACAGGTTGTAATTCCAAGAAAAACAGTTCTTCGGGAATTTCTTTGTTATTGTACATACAGTTAGTTACTGGCCAAGGGCAAATGTTACCCTTTCAGGTGTTTGCAAAACAATGCTATGGTATTTGGTGAAGGGGGTGAGACCGTTAACTTTCACACAGTAGGTGCTTCAATCCTACTACCTGCCTTCTTTTTATTACTAAAGCAAGACCTTTACTTATAACAGCAGCAACTTTATTGAAAGTGAGTTTGTATTTTGTCTGTGTTACTGGTAAAATGATTTCATGGAAAAGTTTCACTGTAGGGTTTAAGTGAGATGTTTTGGAATTCACTAAAAATAATGGTGTACGAGCAGCAGGTCAAGAGCATTTGGTACAATCAAACATGATTCATTACTGGAGAAATCTGAGATATAAACTTAAAGCGACAAAAAAGGTACTAGATTTTTCATAACCCTAAAAAAGAACGTCATCCACCATGGTTGAGCAGGTGGAAGAGAAGAGAATGCTGTGTAATGACCTGTAAAATGATACAAATGAAAGGGCACGAAGTAGAAAAACACCATGTAAATGCGAGTGACTTTAAAGCCAGTCATGGGTGGGTGGTACGATTAATGAGAAGAAAGGGGTTCACTTTGAGGAGGACAACTTCTTTGTGTCAACAAGTACCAGCAGAAATACTGATAAAGTTTTGGAACAATACGTACTATGTGAAAGAGGAAAAAATCAGTACATCATATGTCAGACTGAAAATGCTGATGAAACTCCTGTCTTTTCTGAAATGCTGCAGAACACAACTGTAAAAGTGGGCAAATCCAGTGTACTGATAAAAACAGCTGGAGCAGAAAAAATGAGATGCACAGATGTTAGCCATTTGTGCAGATGCAAAAAAAAATCGCCTCCTTATGTCAATTTTAAAAGAAGAACTCTGCCGAAGGGAAAACTACCAAGAGGTATACATGTTACATACAAAATAAGGGGTGGAAGTAGATAAAAAACTTTGGTTAAAAATAAAGTTGGTTTATCAAATAAAATTAATCATAGTTTTCTTAATTTTCTCCTATGATGATCATGTATAAAAAATTTCAAATAAGATAAATATGTTCTGAGGCAAGTAAGTTATTTAACTATTTATTTACATTGGAAACAGGCAGTACCCAATCACAATTAATTTTTTTTCCATAAAGAAGAAATGAATGAATTTTTGGCATAAGGAAAATGCAAAGGCTGATCAAGATTAGAATTTGCTACCATCCAGATGAGATTCAGAGACACTAGCACTCCACCATGAAGGTTAGACCATGTGTGTGTGTGTATATATATATAAAGAATGATTGTAAAAAAAGCAAAAGTTAATTTTTTCTTTTAATAATTGTAAGAGCAAATTAGTTGCTAAATTAATGTTAACAGAGCTCCAGAAGTGATCTGATTGAAAATCAAACGTTTGTTGCAACAACTATTCGGTTAGAAACCTAAATCACAATCCTTCATAACATGGTAAACCGATCTAGCAAAATGCCAGCCAGCTGGTGTATTGGTTAATACGCTTACTTCTAGATCAGCTGGTATTGAGTTCAACTCCTAGGAAAGTTTTTTTCTATTCCTATCAAAGATCTGATCTTTTTATCTACTATTTTATAAATTTCACCTTCCTCATTAAAATACAATGAAAAGCATGCTAGAAGTTATTATAATAAAATAAAATATAAAAAATTATAACTTTAACCAGCATCTATTAATTTTAATTCACTTAGGACATCTCAGCGTATAGAAGGGTATGTGCGACAGGCTGAGTACTGTTTCATTTTAATGGCCGATAGGATTTGTAATATGACAATAAATGAGATAGAAATCTATGATTATAGAAATCACAATAACAAAGAACAAAACATCATTTTAGTGTAAATATCTGCTTATATTGATGTAAAGTACCATTTTGTTTTGCAAATTTTTGAGCTATCTCAAGCGTTTCCCTTATATAAAAAGTTCTTGATATATCACCGAGTGCTGCATAACATCTTTCTGCTACACGTAAATTATGAAGTTGTAAAGCAATCTCTGCTAAGTTCTGCCACATTCCTTCAGCCTCAGGACGTGATGCACTTTCTAAAAATAGTACAGCTCTTCCAAAATCACTGTCATGAACTGCTGTCCCAAATTCAACTAAACCTTCATCTAATTCATATCCCAGTTGGTGTGTACCATCTTGGCTTAGAATCTGAAACATATTAGATAAGTAATTAATTAATCAATCCTTAAAATAAATTAATATATATGTAAAAACATAATTAACAAAATGATTCTATAACTCTTAGCATCGATGTTAAGTGGCTGTCTTTGTAGTTGTTCTGTAATGCTTTAGTATCTAAACCTTGTCTTAGAAAACCGTGAGGCAAACCAAAACCATAACAGTATGATGTTTCTAATTTAATTTAATTTAGCACAATCAATCTGAGAAAAAACACTTCTCTTTACTTGTAACATAAAAATGAAGTAAAAATAACTTGTAATACAAAAATTTGAAATAATTGTAATAAAATGATATATTCAAAAATAAAAATTTTAAGAAAGTATGTTACCACTATAATAAACAAAAAAGTTATTTATTACCTCAATGTATTTCTTCAGTACCTGATAAGCTGCTGTCTGTTTAACTATTGTCATTGTTTCCCAAATTTATCACACTATCTTTAATAATATTTTCACACAAACTGCCCACTTCCCACAATTTTTTTCTTCTTTAATTACAAGTTGAATACAATTTTCCTAAACATTTGCACCTACTCTATTAAATATTGATGTAAAATTTCTGTCAATAAATCTTTTACATTACTTAAATGTTGTGTTATTACTCCCAATTTACCCAATCAATTCTCAAACTTGTGCCCATATCAATTATATTGGGTTAAAATTTCAGTGGTATGGAGGAAGATGTAACACGACACAAGTTTTTGATTTTACCATTCCATCTACTTGATAATGAATATATCTCTGTTTAACTGATTTTACTCTTTTTAAAAGTTCTGCTTTTAACATGTTTTCAGTGTACGCAATTTACTTTGATTTTTTAACCTTTCGCAATTTCTGATCTTCGGGTCGAAGCATTTGGAATTTTCAGTTTTAAGGCAATGGTATTATTCATTACATATGACAGATCCTTCAGCAAAAATTTCAACAATATTTATAAACCACTGCATAAAATTGTTACCATTTATTTCATTGAGATACTATTGGGATTACCAAAAATCATTTACCCACAAATCATTGTTAAAAACCCATTTTCACTTTCTTCATGCATTACTATTAATCATTTACGTTTTCCTGCCAGGGTTTTCACCCCAGTTGACAATCTTTCATTAAAAGCATCTTTTGCACTTTTATTTATGTACCCATATCTTTAACTGTGTACATGTCTTGCATTACACACATCGCTTGGCATCTGACCCCGTACTGCAAACTTGCATTGCATTACCAGTTGCTTTTTCAGCAAGAGCAGTGTTCTACATTCTTGTCATTGAGGCTGTACAGTGATCGGTGGCAGTTAAAAATAACAACAGCGTAGTATGCTGCAGTAGTGCTACCGTCGGCTAAATAAGTATGTTTCCTTTATGTGTCGGTGGCCCTATTTCATAGTTCGTGACGCCAAGGAAATTTCAGGTCCTCTGGCAGGTTCAGGAAGCGATTTCGCTCCGACCTAGCCGGTGGTCATATATTAGGAGCGTTTTAGCTTTAGACTATTCGAGGGGGGGTTGTGTAAGAACAGACAGTCTTGCTCTGACTACATTTGCGGATGTTCACCTGATTTTGTGTAAGATGGTAGGTTCTTACAAGCTGTAAACGTAGTGCCTGGCATCGCAGCTGGTGTAGTTTCTCTTTTAGCGGGCAATCCGGAGGGGATAGCGCGGAGGAGGTACTCTTACCCACTCGTGGTCTGGTGGGATTGCACGCAAAAGCTGCAGTAGTCTCTGCTTCGAGTTGTGCAAAGAAGGTGGTAGCTGGAGCTGCACGGTGGCAAGGGGCGAGCCAAGGTGGAAGGGCGTCCTCTTGCGAAGTCGAGGGTGGCTGATCACAATGGTGTGGTGAAAAGGTTTTGGACTCACGGAGAGAAATGTTTCAGTTCTTCCAGGTCACAAAAACAAGGTACCATGGAGTGATCCTGGAGGTCGTCAATGAGCAGCAGGCGAAGCGGCCACTGGCGGCCAACATTCTGAAAAAGAATGGGCTGAAGGCTCAGTTCCTGGCCGAGCGGAGGCCACAAACATTGGTGTATTTGTCAAGGGCAACGAGGGCAGAGGAGCCTGAAATCCTCAACGCGATACACAGCCTGAATCCAGCGTTCAATATGGTTGCCGAGGACTTCCTCAAGGGAACCAGGGTAGTCCGGCAGTTGGGGCGGGAAGAAGCCTCAAAGAGCCATCGTATAACTGAGACCTTGCCTAAGATCTGGTAGGTCTTGGTGGCCAGTGGTCGGCTGTTCCTTGGGTTGACCTCTTGCAGAATCGTCGATCATACATAAGTACCCCGATGCTTCAAATGTCTGGGCTTTGGTAACACCTATCTCTTGGTGGGACGTGCAAGCGAGTGGGTTATGGTACCACGCTTATTCCGCTCACGCTTTTAGGTTAGCTCTAGGAGCTAGTTAGAGCACAGGCCGCTAAACTGTTTCGAGGCTCAGTAGCCGTTTGTGGCACAGACATTCGGTCTTATGCTTTAGGGTGACCGAATGTTCCAAGCAAACCTTTAGGGTGACAGGAGAAATTCCAAGCAAACCAAGACCGTATACTTGTCACATTTACGAATGACGTGTTCAACGAGAAAAATGCGTTCCTTTTAGTGAAAGAACCCTTACGTTTCTCGCAACTGATTCTGAAAAACGAAGTTTTTAGTGAAAGAACCCTTACATTTCTCGCAACTGATTCCGAAAAGCGAAGTAAAACGAAACACATTCAATCACAATTCAACAACTGACATCTTAGTTCATTATTGAGCAACGCCCAACGAACCCACAGGGCAACCAACCTTATGCCGAAACACAGAATGCACCGTACAATTCTAAAGCAAACTGCACAGGGACTTTCCAAACGCATTGTATATTGGATTTATTTTATATTACAGCAATTTTATATAATTAATATGAAAAACTTGATTTATCAAAAAATTTAACTAATATATTAATTAAATAATTCTGCGAAGCTGCAGTGATTAAACAAAATGTACCAGTAAGTTATGATTGTCAAAAATAATTTCAAATTTCAGCCCAGTCCATTAGAGCAGTTACAAAAGTAGCGTTATATATTCAATCATGTACAGTGCACATGAAGAAAATAAAAGCTTGCTTGCATGAGGCAGACAGTTGCTGTGCAGGGCATTATTACAGACATAAAGCAATAATTGCATTTGCATGTGGGAGTGATGGAATTATTCAGCCTAAAGTAGTGAGATAATAATCATATATGGTGAATTCATATCTGCTGCACAGGTTCATAAGAATGTTTTGATTCAAAGTTAATCAAACGTTTGTTACCATTGAACTCTGATTTTTAAGGTCCAGATTTGGATACGGTCTACACATAGATAAGGTCCAGATTTGGATACGGTCTACACATAGATAAGGTTCAGAATTTGTATCGAAAAGTAATTCCAAGATAGTCACTAAATAAGTAAGTTAATGAAATAAAGTGACTCATTTTTAAATTTCTTGATATTTGTTTTACGTTTGCATAATAAATTTTGTAATATCATCTAACTTTCAGATGCAAGTATAAATGTTTAAAATTAAATAAGAATTTTAAAAAATAATATTTTTACCTCTGTTTTACCATCGGCTCTGACTACATCAATAATTTCACCTTTTACAGGAAATGTTGTTACTCTGTCTGGTGTATCAATATTATACCATACACAAGCATTATTACGAGATTGTGCTACAACAACATCACTTCCTGTAACCCACTGTAAGAAATAAGAAAGTTTACAATTAATGTTAATGCTTGTATGTTTTATCAATAAATGAAATGAAATATTTATTTGGTAGAATGTGTTTGGAGCCTTCATTTGATTATACACAGTTGGTTGTTTTTAATAATCACTAGCAAGTACACCATTCAGTGGCTGTATTATCCTCTGTTATGTATGTATGTTTAATTGTAAAATTAAATTACACTGTGCAATTTATCAGAATCTAGATGCTATTTAATAAAAAGTATCTTTATTTGGAAAAAAAATCACATCTGGGCAATTTTTTAATATCTAGTACTTCATATATCCCCCTTTATTCTTAATCACTTCACATACATGATATGGCATCGATTCAACAAGTGTACTACACATTTTTTTTTATTTCTTCATCATGAAACCATACAGATTTTATTGCTTTAATGAAGTCAATTTTTGTGGTACCATTTATTTTTGAGAGTTTTTTTTTTTACTATAGCCCCATGATTTTCAATTTGATTTAAATCTGAGGAGTTGCCTAGCCACAGAAACACTTTAATATTTAATTCTACAAATTTTTCCAATTTTTTGACAATATGGAATGCTGCCAAGTCTTGTTAGAACACTCTGTTCCCTTGTGAGAATTTATTGTGAAGTTATGTCACAATCCTTTCCTCTAGAATCTAAATATATCCATCTCTTTTGAACATAACATCTGCTATAAGTGATAAATCAGGAAGGGCCTTCAGTTTTTTCTGGAGATGTTTAATTGATTGTTGAATATGAGCTGGTGATGTATTTTCATCTGATAAAAATAATTTGCCCTTGCATATAAAAATGTGAGTCAGGAAATAATGTTATTTTCAGTCTTCTTTGGTTAGCATGAACTTTGACCCACAAGGTTTTTTTTGCACACTTCTGTGTTAAAAGCTGCTTTTTAGCTGGCCAATGAGCGTTCCGTTCAACTGCAAGAAATCAGCGTCTAACAATTGTCACATGAAAATCTGTTCTACAGGCTGCTAATTCAAGTCAACAGCAGATAATTTTGGATTAAGTTTAGTCTTTCTCATTAATAACTGATCCTGTGTCGGAGTAATTTTTCTTTTATAGATACATTTGCCTTTCCTTTGAGATGAAAAGGAACCAGTTTCTTTATATTGTTTTAAAGTAGCATTCACTGTCTGTATAGTATCAATACCACACTCAGATGCTATTTGTTGTGTCATACTGGTTGATATGATCAGAAAGAGAAACAATTTCAGAACAGAAAGAGAAATGCTTTCTTGGAGTTTTGTCCATTATTATTTATTAAAGACAGAGAATAAAAATTTGAAAATTTAATTTTGTAATAAAAAATGAAATAAACTTTAAGAAAACATATAATATATAATTAAAGTTCAGCTCACAAACATATAAAAGTTTAAATCATTTGAGCCTTTTCATATTATTATCCATCTTCAGGAATATCCAATTCATTATAAGGTGTGTAAAAATTCATTTAAAATGTTAGAAATAAAATAAATTGAAAAAAATATGGTAAATTAAGTAATATATATATATATATATAACAATTGATCGTAATTGTAATAAAATTAAAATAAGTCATACATTAAAGTAAAATATATCTTATCAATAAAGTAATCTCAATTGTTATGATGTTATAAAATAAAAGCAGTTTGGCCAACCCGATAATCATTAATGATTGTTAACAATTTGTTTAAATAATATGTTCTTGAATTTAGTTGGTTCATTCATCAGTTTGTTATTATTTAAATAAATGTAAAATTTCTCTAAAATATTAGTTTTATAAAAATTGTTAGGATATACTAATATATCTAAGAAATCATTTGGATTGCAATTATGTTTATATTCCTAAATGTGTTTAGCAAAATTAGAACAATCCCTATGTCCTTTATTTATGCAATTAATATGTTCTTTGATCCTAACTGAAAATGACTGATTAGTCATACTAATATATTTTAGATCATAGTTTTCGCATTTTAAGCTATATACTCCTTATTTGTCTAAATTATATTTGTTATTATATTGTATTTTATTGGAAGGATCTTTATTATTTATGTATTCTATTATTTTATTATTACTTGTATATGTTTTATTTAAATCAAATGCTTTAAATATTTTTTTAAATTTCTTATAATTTATATTATATTCAATTTTAACATATTCTTTTTTAGTTTTATTTCATCTTTTATCTATATTTTTTTCAGTTTCTTGTATAATTTGTTTATTAAATTTGCATTGTATCCATTTGTTACAGCAATATATTTAATGTTATTTAGTTCATTTTTTAGATTTATATTGTTTCAAATATTTTATTACTCTATAAATTAAAAAATTAAAGTTACAGTCTTTTGATTCCAAGGATGAAAGGAGTTGAAATATATTATAGTATGAGGTTCGGCTGATAAATTTTTACACACATGTGGAGCATGGGAATGAAAAGAGATATTGGAATGAAACAAAAAATGAATAAAATTGCAATACCTTGGCTACAAAATGACTAAATTTTAGTTTTAGTATTTATTTTTCAATATAATCCAAAATTAAAAGTGTATTAATCTAACAAGTTTTTGCATTCAGTCACTGAAAAATTCTGGCGGTCTTTCCTCATATCCAAGTGGCCACAGCTTCCTTTACTTCATCGTTGATGATATGATTACCTTTGAGATCCCTCTTGAGATGAGGAAAGAAGTGGAAGTCACACGAAGGTAAATCCAGCAAGTATGGCGGATGCGGAAACTTCAGCTTCCAAAGAGCCATCAGAGAGATTGTGCGGTATTCATCATGCACAGATTTTATGGTAACCCAATTGCTTGATATGGCCTACTTGTTCTTTACATATGCCTAACTGAATAGCAATGTATTGCTAGGTGATTTGCTGGTCACATTGAGGCAAATTATCCAACTCCTTTCAATGTTTTTCATCAGTCACAGAAACTGGTCATTCACTGCGAGGTGCGTCCTCAATTGTCGCTTTACCAGCTTTACATTCGTGAAATTTCAATGCCCACCTATTCACATTACTCCTGTCAACAGTTTCACTACCATAAACCGCTTTTAAACGATGAAAAATATTTGTAGGATTCACATTTTCTGCTGTTAAAAATTTGGTCACTGCGTGTTGTTTTAACTGTGTTGGCATATTGGCCGTACTAGAATCCATTTTAACTGCTACTGAAAATAAACCTGTAAACAGATTTCAACGCATTATCACAGGTTTGTACAGGGGGATTTTAGCTATCATGTGTTGTCAAGCCCAACTCAACAGTACCTTTTGTCTTTGTGCAGCATGCTAGTGTGCAAAATTTATCAACTGAGCCTCTTATCTTGTTTGGTTGGTTTTCTGTATATGTCTATGTCAATTTTATTATTGATATAATTTTTGTTAATTTTTATATCTAAGTAATTAATACTATTGTTATTTTCCTTCGTCTAAAGTAAATTTAATGTTACATTTAGTGACTTCATTTCTAATTATTGTTATCATCTTCATTATTAAATTGCTGATCGTATATGATAAATTATATCTTTTCATCTAAATACCCTTTGTATAAATAAGTTGGTGGTTTTTGATTTTATCAGGTAAAAGTGTTTTCTAATTCATCCATAAAGGTGTTAGCCAAAATACCAGAGAGGGATGATCCCATAGCTAGTCCTTTTTCTTGTTGATAACATTTATTATTAAATGTAAAATAATTATATTTAATACATAATTTTAATAAATTTAAATATTTCATATAAATCAGTAAAAGTACTACTGCTTTTATTTTTAATTTGGTTAAATTATATTTATTGTTTTATTGGTATCAATATTTATATCCATATCTTTTTATGTCCAGTGTTATAAACTTAATTGTAATATTTATATTTATATTATATATTAATTCATAGCTATTTTTTAAATTATATTTGTTCTCAATTTTAATGATTCTTTTAACGTATTTGATAAGAATAAAAAAAAAAAACATTTTATTCAAAATTTGTGAATTGTTATGCTTAAATCTTATTTTGGTATAATAATCATAATCAATAAAAAAAACCCTTGATACTTGGGCTTCCAATTATTTTTAAATATGGAAAGGTAGTTTTTTGATCTCAACATTTATAAACATAATATTGGTGAATGTTAATGATATTAAAAGTCTTTTTAATGCAGTAAGTTTGTGTAAGAACATATCACAATTTTGTGGAATTTTTTTAATTATTTTATTTTTTTACATCTTTGTTTGACTTTTTTTATTTTACAGTTTTTTTTCAAATCTAGAATTTTTGATTAAAAACATTTTTTTTTTCATTTTTTTAAGATTCTAAAATATTATTTTTTGATAGGCATAGCTAAAAATGTCATGCAATACTTTGCCAGCTTTTTTAATATATTACTTTTTTATTTTTATTCTGAGAATGTTAATCAGTCTCAATAAAAAATATTAAGGCCATTTTATGGCTATGAAATAAATAATAATATTTTTCAAATACAAAAACAGTTAAAACATAAAACAATTCAGTGAACACAGTTGATGTTTGTGTCTTAAGTAAAAAGAAATAATAAGGAAATTATACAAGTATTTAGCATTTATGCTGTTACTTTAATTTAGTATAATGTAAAAATTAAAATTAAAGAAATTAACAAATAAGCTTTCACCATATGTATAAATTAGAATACATTATTAGAATTAAAAATAAATGTATAAAATTGAAAAAAAATTATTACCTGAACAAAAGTACAATAACTTAAAATCGGGTGGCGTTCTGCTGAACGAGTGTCTAATAGGGTGAGTCTCATCTTTTTGTCCCTGAACAATAATTTATGTCCTGTCTCATTTAATTCTAACCAGTCAATTTTAGAATCATGTGACACTTGCAGAATTGTCATTCCATACACAAGATCAACTGATTGAAGAGCAATAATAAAAAATAATATGTAATTATAAGCATGAATTTCTTAATTTTATATACTATGCTATAAAATATATATTATAATACTAAGATTTCAATTGTTAAGTTGCTAGCATTATCGTAATATCATGGCATTCATCATTAAGAAGGAGATAATAAAAAGTTATTCTTCTGCTGTAAATCCCAGTAGTTTGTGGTTTTAATTCTTTAATATTCTTTCACAAATTCTTCACAACTCTTAAGAATTCCTTCTCTAACCCTCAAAAAGAACCGTTTATTAAATATGATGCGTAACAATGATTTCATATAAACAAAGCTGCTTTTAATTTGAGGGATTTAAATGCAGGAAGGCATTCCTGTTTAACGAGAAACATTCTGAAATTCATCAATTTTGTGAATAAATAAATGTCTTACATTGCTTATTTTGAAATGGTATTTCTGGAAATATTTTTAGCATTTTAGTTCTTGAAAATTTACATTTACTAATCTTGGCTCTATTATTTATTGTATGGTTTCTGTTTACAGTGCTGAAGTAGTACTGGTAAAATTGCTATTTTTTCTAAGGTATATTTACTGTATGAATTTAGCATTTTTTACTACAGGGGAAATTACACACTTTCTACTGAATCAGTTTGAAGCAATAGACGTAGATAAAATTAGTTTAAGAAAATTTGTAATATATACATGAAATTCTTGTGTTTCTTTAGATTACCTTTGCTTCAAATGGAACATTATATTTCAAACGCTAAACATTTTTAACAAAACTTGTATCTGATAAATGTGATACTGATCACTTTCAACAAGTTTTTCTGCAAATAGAAACTTCATATTGCTATTAACTCATAATGTCATTTGTTATGCTAAATTCTTATGCCTGCCCTGGTTTTAAACATATTCCTACTGCTTTTGGCAAAATTTGTTTATTTCTCTTGTGATTGGAGTTCTTTTCTGATAGAGAAAATAGTGCTATTTTAGATAAGTTTTAACTGTTTAATTGTATATATGTTTAATACTTAAATTAAAAACCAGATATTAAAAAAAAAAAAACTTGTTAGTGGAGAAATGTGAAAAAACATATCCAAAAAATATTAAAAGTTAAAATAGTAATAATATGTTTTTAATCTTTGATGGTTAAAGCCTTAATTTTTTTAAGTTAAAATGTTTTCTGAGATTTGGTCATGAATTTCTTTTATTCATTAATTTTCCTAAGGCTTGTTTCTATAAAGAAACTTTCTATTTTTTAAAAAGTCAGAAATATTAGTTACTTCTGACAGTCACAGCCCTTTTTGACCTTATTACATTATAAGAATTCATTTTGAATAAAAATATGCTGCTAATTAAAGTGTTTTTTAGTTGGGTCTCACCATGTATAAAAATCAAAACATTATTACCGATTCAACCCAGAGTACATTTGAGTTAGTGATCAACAACACTATTGATATAGCGATAAAGGTGTTATCTGAATAAGTTTATCTCAATAATTAACTAGTGAGTTACAGTTTTTTTTGGGCAAGTCAAAATTTAATTTATTATTTGTTGTGCTTCAGCCAAAAATACTATAATCTGTACAAAATTAAAAATTTCCTCATAGAAGTAATTATTTTTTTCTGATTCAGAGTTGTTTTATAGGCATTAACACAATTTTTTTTCTCTACTTACCTGCTGTGCTGATTTTTTTTTTAAATTGTGTTAAGTGTAAATCAGTAGTATATATAATTAGTTATTTTAAGTCTACAAGTTTCTTAACCTTTCAAATGTGTGATGACACCACATGTCCGTCATAAGCAAGCAGTATATAAATAACTCCTACAGCTATGCGACCTGCCTTATGTTAATACACAATAATGAAATCCTTATTGATGCTGACAAAGAGTAGGAGAGGAAAAAAAGCTTTGATGCATAGGTAATGTCACACGCACAGAGCAATCTCATCTATGATGCTGCATGGTTTCATCAACAGTGAATGTGTTAAAAAAAAAAGAAATAAATAGAAATGTTAACTACATTTGGAGGTTAAAACAGTTTAACATCAGATAATACTAACATTTTTTTTTACAATATAATTACTTAAAGCAATATAATGTTAACTTCAGCATGCAAATTATAAAATGATAATAAAACTATGAAAAATGGTTCCATTTTTTTAGTAGACTGAAATTTATATTCTGTTTAATACTCATTATATTTACAAAAAAAAACAAAAAACAAATATTGAAAGAATTTCAACATTTGTCAAAAGTGAAAATTTTTTTTAAAAGAGGAAGTGAAATTTCTTTCTTTTTTTCCTTACGCGCTTTATTATTTTAACTTCACCCTCTTGTGGTTATTTATTGACAATAAACATACCAATGCAAATTGTTTTCATATCCAGCAGGTAGGCGAGCTTTTTATTATCTTCAGGTGAATTCAACTGATGTCTTTCATTGAGACGAACACTAATTAAGTGTGGATTCATAAACTCTGTGCTAAACAGAAATTATAATTTCATTAAACAGTAATAATTTTTTTTTTAATTATTAAAACTACGCTACATTTTGTACTCACCTTTGTGCGATAATCTCCTCAACTAATGAATTGTTTGATTGTTAACACTGGAAAGACCTATCTTTGTAACAGAATTGTTAGACTTTCTATTAAATTTGAGCTACTGTGAAATTTCATTAATTGGAAAATTCAACTATGTAGAAATTTTAGAATGTCATTTTTTAATTCAGCAGAACAAAAAATTGTCTTTTTTAATATTTTCCTGCTATACTAAAAACATGCTTTTGTTTCCTAACTTGACATACCATACTTTATCAAATCAAGTAATTTTTCTCTTATGCAATATATTCTTAGAACACAATATATTTTAATAACTAAACATACATTATTCAATTACAAAGTACAAGTAATTTAGTTTCTTCTTAAAATTTCTGGCCTATTGTAACTCTATTATACACACCAAAGTGTTTCCTACAAAAATAATTCTTACCATTAAGCATGTGTGGGTGTTTGAACTGATATAAGTTGCTTCTTTCAAATATTTTGTTTGATCGATTTGTAACTGGATAAACCTACTATATTGTTACGTTCTCACTTACGTTGTTGAAAATGTATTAAAATATTAATATTTTTTTCATTTTATGAAGTATTTGTTCATTAATATTTATACATTGTTACTTAGCCAATTAGTTGATAAACCTTTTGCAAATTGGTGTATTTTACAAGGGTTATTCAATAATTAACAAGACAATTTGATGTAGAGAAAAAACTGTTCATTCAATGACAGTGAACTTTTTGAGGGTCAAGTTGGCAACCTTGGAAACACATTTATTCTGCTGTTCGATCATAATTAATCTAAGCATAACCTCTTTTGTTGATTTAAAGAATATCAGCTCCGCTTGAAACATGAACGCCAGAAGAGCAACATTCTATGATAAAACGTTTGCTATCAGAAGCTGTGAAACCAGCAGAAATTTACTCAAGAATGTTGAAACAATACAGTAAAAAGTGTTCAAACTACAGAAATTTGTATAAGTGGGTGGAAAAATTTAATTCAGGCAGAACAAGTGAGACTGATCTCCATCACTCTGGAAGACTGGTTGAAGTTTCAACTGCTGTGCTGCAAAATCACATAAATGATCGCATTTGCAAAAACAGGAACGTCAAAATTTCCCAAATTGCTGGTTTGTATAATATTGTGTTGGAACTACACATTCAGTCATTCATGATGTGCTGAATTATTGCAAAACTTGTTTGAGATGGGTTCCAGGTCAGTTGACTCAAGCCCATAAAGACACCCAGATTCCGATTTGTTCTGAGCTCAAAGAATGGTTTGAAACGAAAGATAATGAATACTTTTTAGATAATAGACCTATGATGAAATGTGGATATACAGTTTCGAGCCCAAATCCAAACAGCAAATTGTTGGGTGGAAACATCTGGATTTAATAGTCTCTGTCTAGCAGTGGTTGTGAAAGAAGGTGTTTTCAAGTGTGTGTGTGAATGTATATGTGTGTGTGTTTGCACACATGATTTTGTGTGTGTGGGTGTGTATGTGGTGTACCTGTGTTGTATCTTTTGTTTTACCTTCCGGTCACACCGAATAAGTTTTAGCACAGTTTACTTTTATATTATTTTAAATAATTCCCTTTTTTTTACCACTATCTAACAATTAGTTAAATATGTAGATTTTATTTTTAGGCTTACGACAAAGTAACAAAGTAAAATTTAAGTAAAAGAGATTTACTTAATACTAATTAATCTATGAAATAGTTTGAAAGTAATAAAGTAAATCTCTTTTACTTAAATTTTATTTAGTTATTTACTGATAGAGACTTTTCCAGGTTTAACAACTGCCTGGTATTAGCAATTTACACTAATGTAAGCCCCATTATCCACTTAATTTTTTTTTTTAAATTAAGCTGATTTATTATTTTTGTGAATTTAAACTTATACTAGTGTTAAAATTTAGATTTAATTTTAGGCTAATGGCTACCCACCACCTTCTTGTTCTTCCTCCCCAGAAATTTGTGGCGGAGAGTTTCTAAAGTCCTGTCCATAATGTTGGACTGCCCTAGGAAGTGGCCCACGTTGGTAAGAGCCATAACTACCATAGTCTGTGGGCGCCTGGTCGCAAAGAGCACTGACCTCTCAGTACGGCTGCAATTAAGCAGCAAAGGGAATTTCCAGGAAGTGCAGGGCTTTCTGCACTCGAAGGGCATTGTCTTCCTCACTTACCAGCTCCCTAAGGAGAGGGAACTTAAAGTCATGGTTCAAGGTATCCTCTTTGGGGCCACTTGCGAAGAAGTAGGAGAGGAGCTCTCCTCACTAGGCTATGATGTGGCGTCAGTGAAAAAGCTGATCACAAGGGACGGTAGGGAGATCTCCTACGTGCCTTGTGGCACTTAAAATAATACCACCAACCAGGGCCATCTATGACCTGGATACAACGTTTTACTGTAAAATAACGGTGACGGCATTTGTGTCACGAAGGCGTCCCCCTCAATGCCACAGATGCTAAAAGTTCGGCCACTCGACGAACTATTGCCGCATGACGCAGCTCCGCGTTAGATGTGCTGGAGACCACGAAACGACGTCTTGCCTAAAGTCGCGAGAAGAGTCCTCATCGTGCGCGAATTGCAAAGGGCCTCAGGCAAATTATAGGGGATGCCCTTATTACAAGGAGCACTTGGCCCGACAGAAGGGCGCCCCACAAAAGTCCGTGATCACTGACAGGCGTAGCTGGGAGCGGGTCGACAGGGAGATACCAAAACTCCAGCTGCAAGAGGTTCAGCTCGTGACTATTCCGGCGGTGGGAAAAGAGGCGTCACCTCCTCCCACACCGCAAAAACCCCAACGGATTCCGGCAACCGAGAAGGTCGCGGCCACAAAACCAAAACTAAGACTTCCCCAAAGGCGACAAAATAAGTAAAAAATTAGGAAAAATCTTAGAGGATCGCCAAAACACAAACTACGGCAAAACCCGCAAGAACTTCCGAGGCTCCGCGCCCAGCAAAGGTGGTGTCAAAAACACCATCCGCTCCGGCGGGAAAAAGCCGGAAACCGCGTCCTCGAAGGAGAGCGCCGGAACGATTTTTTGTCGAGGTTGTTAATAAAGGACGTCCTGCCAGAAATTTTGGCTATATTGCTCCGCCTGTTACAGGCGAAACCTATTAGGGACCTACTCCAGTCCTTGATTGAATGTCTCATGACCTTACTTACCCGGTATGGCTAGGCAAACTTTGCGGCTGCTGCAGTGGAACCCGCGTTCAAAAGCAGGCAAGACGACGGAGCCATGCCGTCTAGCCTATGACCTACAAATTGATGTGATACTGTTAGCAGAAACTCATTTCAAGCTGGACAAATCACTGACCCTTCGAAAATATTTCACCAACAGGGTAGTGCCACGCCGAAGCCCTGCCAGCGGTGGAATCGCTATTTTAGTCCAAAGACAAATTACGCTTATGCGGGTCAAGGTCCACACTAATGTCATGAAACAGACCTGCATACAAGTGCAACATCTAGGCGCAGTATACAGGCTGGTCTCGGCATATAACAGGCCGATCTCAGCTGTACCCGGTGCTGACCTTGATGCCGTGGTGGAAAATTGGGATGGTCCCTTCATACTAATGGGCGATCTCAATTCTAAGCACACGTCTTGGAATAGCAACGTAATAAATGCTAATGGCAGGTTGTTATGCGAAGAAGCGAGGGCCCGCAGGCTAGTCGTCACAGGCCCTGAGGTGCCCACCTTCTTGAGTGCAAATGGTCGGCCGAGACCTGACGTACTCGATATCGCGATTCTGAGGGCGGTACAAGTGCCGTTCGCAATAGAAACGATCGAGGATCTCGGCTCGGACCATTCTCCAGTCTTACTGGAGTTGGGCCTAGCAGGGGCCGGGTGAGACCCACCACCAACTCCCCGAAGGTCAGTGAACTGGAAAAGGTTACATAAGGCTCTGCAACGGGATTTTAGGCTGGTAGATCCAGAACTCTTGACCACAACGGAGGACATCTATGACACGGTCGATCGCGTCACGTCGTCCATAAACGAGGCTTTGTCTTATAGGACTATGGAAAAGGCCACACGGCCTTTCCGTAACGATCTCCCACCTCACCTCTCTGAGGCAATCTTGGAAAAGCGCCGGCTGAGAAGGATATCGCCTCACCCCGTCCCCCAACAACAAGCGGGCATTTTACAGACAAACGGACAGGGGGAAAGTACTGCTGAGAAAACATTGCGAAGAATCTTGGAGAGATTACCTCGTCTCGATGTCGGACGACATCTCCTCGATGTTCAATCTGAATAAACGGCTACGTGAAGGAAAGAAACCTCGCCACCCGATGCTGGGACGACGAGGTTTCTTGACTTATTCAGAGTCGGACCGAGTAGAGGTCTTCGCGAACACACTGGAGGAACAGTTTACTCCAAACCCCGCCGGCCCGAACAACGACCATGCAACCGAGGTGGAGTCTTTCCTCGCGGACTACTTCGCTCAGATAGAGGATGCCCCCCGCGAAATAGACCGCGTCACTGAAGCAAAATCGACCGCCGCAGCTATCAAAGCCACAAGCCCCGTTAAGTCCCCAGGGGTGGACGGGATCAAGGCCAGAACATACCGGAACGTTCCCCCCGCTCTCATAGCGACCATGGCCACCCTTTTCACGTCCAGTTTGTACGTAGGGTATTTTCCAGAATGTTGGGTAACGACGAAGATAGTATGCCTGCCAAACCTGGGAAATGTCTATATTCCCCCCGGGAAATACAGGCCTATCTCTTTATTACCTGCATTGTCAAAGTTGTTCGAAAGAATTTTCCTCGAGCGAAGTCGGCGATGTTTGGCGCCGGAGGTTCGGCCAGAGCAGTTCGGGTTCAGAGAAGGCCACTTGACGACCCTCCAACTAGTTCGACTGGTGGATAGCCTTGTCCGAGGCTTGAACAGGAAAGTGTCTAAATGTTGCTGGAGACTATGTTGAAAAGTAGTGTCACTGTCACTGAATAAATCATTTGTTCTCTACATTAGTTTGTCTTGTTAATTACTGTATGTCTCTCATATAATGTTTATTTTATAAAAATGACTAAATTCTATTGCTTTTTACTATTAAGAAATAGATCTTAGTATTTAACAATAAGAACATGTACATTATTATATTCATAAATCTATTCCTTAGGGCTTTTGGTTTCTGGAGTAATAACGCTAATATAAACACAGTTTTTGATACATGAGATTTTTATTATGTTGTCTATGTATCTTACACTAAATTCAAAAATGCAGTCAGAATTTTTCAATCGCCCACAGTTTTTGTGCGATAACATTTTTGAAGTATTGTTTTTATCGAATCTAAGTTTCTTTTTTTCAGGAATAAATTATCTACAAAAAAGAATATTTTAAATGATTTCTAATTGGGGTGGGGTACAACTATTACATTATGAAGGCAATAACTGTATGTACATGATGATTAATTTACTGTAGGTTCTGAATTGTCAGCGCAGCACAGAACAATCTTCTGTATCATAAAATTAACACACCGCTATTGTTTAAACATTCGATATATATGTATTTTCTATGGTTTCATTCTGTTTTGTGATTTATAGTTGTGTTCCGTAAGTATGTCGTATTATTGAGTAAATATGCCAAGGAAGAGTGAAAATGATCTGGATAACTTCTGTAATGTTGGGATTTTATGTTTAAAGAACATTGATGACATTTACCCTACTTGTTAAAAAAATGTTACAAACTATATTTTTGCTGAAAGTTGGGAATCAAAATAAAAACTAGGCCCCTCACATCTGCTGTTTGGCCTATGTGAAACATCTGACAGACTGGGCTAGGAGTAATCAGCACATCTAACTTTAAAAGATGAATCAGCATATCATATAGTCACTGAAGTTTGATGACTGTTCAGAATTTGAACTTGTCAAAGAAATAAGTCAAGGATTTGAGATCTAGATTGAAAGACTGGAATATTCTCCATACTGACACTAAAGTGTGTTATATTCTAAAAAGAGAAAAAAAAAACAGTTTAATGCACTGTAACAATATTTGGGCTGTCATGGATGTGCGCTTCATCACTAATATAACTTTTCAAATTAGAGATTGTTATTCGTTTGAAAACTAGTTTAAAGGTTGTCTTTTTGGACAATGGTAATACGTTTCCTTCTGTGTAGTTAGCTTACCCAACTAACATAATAGATATATTTGACAATATCACAATCCTGTTAGAAAAAATTCAATAAAAGTACTGTTGGACTATATGTTGTGATTCAAAAGTTACTACATTATTAATATAGTATGCAGCTCGACTACACTAAATTTTGTTGCTTTTTGTGTGACCGGGACAGCAGAGACAAGACAAATCATTTTATCAGGAAGGATTATCAGTGTGTGAAGCACTTATTCCTGCATAGAAAAATGTTGTACATCCACTACTAGTTAACTAAGAAATGATTCTTCTACCTCCACTTCATGTAAAATTAAATCTTTTCAAAAACTATAAAAGGTGATGGAAAAAGATGGTGCTGAATCTCATTATTTGAAAGAAAAATTTCCTCATGTTAGTGATGCTAAAATCCAGGAAGGAGTTTTTGTGGACCCCGAAACAAGAAGTATGATTAGAAATGAACAGTTCAAAGTACTGTTAAGCAGAGTCGAAAAGTCAATGTGGAGGTAATTTAAAAGCGTTGTGTAATACGTTTTAGGAAATCATAATCCCTAACTATTACAGTAACATTGTTAGTAAATTATTAGTTATACAAACATAAGGGATGTAATATGTCCCTAAAACCTATTCTTGGATTCACATCTGTATTTCTTTCTGAACAACCTCTGCGCCACCAGTGAAAATCATTACCAGCAACAATGGAGTACGAAGAATGCTCGCAGATTATTGTTGGTTGCTAGAGAGGAATGTTGGATGCCAGACATAAACTGAAAATAAACTACCATATTTTAGATAAACTGAATAGTGCCTTGCATGAATGTAAATTCTTGTATTTCTTTTTCCTACTTATCACAAAAACAAATGGTGGGTGATGAAGAAAATTTATTTATATGTTTGAATTCAACGTTAAAGGTTCTATTAGGATTACATATTTTTGTTCATTATGGAAAAAACATTTAATTTTACTTTTTGCAAAAAAAAAATAATTTGAGTTAATTTATTTACCGAACTGATCCAAGAAGTTCATTATTTCCATATTCTATAAGACTTAATTCTCCTGCATTAAATATCAGACAAACATTTGGATTATCAAAATAGAACCTTTCTTGTCTACCAGAATCAGGCCAGCCGACTTCACTCAACAAATTACGATGTAAATCACCTGAAATTTGGTCAGAGTAGTTTATCAAAATTAATTTATTAAAAAAACAATAAAAATTAACATTTTCTAACCACATATTAAAAAATAATAAAATTACTAGTGAGAGAATTAACCTAAAGTCTTTTTGGACATTATGTTTATAATGGTTTGCCTCAACCCCTTACTAGTTATGTATTCAGCTGTACTTTGAATTGCAACTTTAAAAACAGGATAAAATTACAATTTCATTGTATGTTTAAACTTCCTTAACTCATGCTGAATGAAAGTGAATTGTATTTAACCTGTTATAAATGGTGGCTACAGTTTGATCAATTCGTGACATTCTGGAAGTCTCCAAATATCCTGTTGCAGCTTTATCGATTTAGATCCTATAGGCACCTCCTGCAGCTATTCCTCATACACTGAGGTAACCTGCAGCTCTGTATATCTCTTAAATCACACCAGATCATGTTGTTAATTAGAAACCACCAATAAAATGGTGGTAAGAAGACAATATTAAGAAACCATTAATATTACATAACTGATCCAGCCCAGCACCAAACTGTCAACTTTGTACATAAGAAGCCAAGCACCAGTGGCAGCTCATATATAGGCACTGTTGAACTGCAACACCCCCTATTTCCACTTGATATTATCGATAACATTTAATATAATTAGTCCTTCTATCTTTAATTCTTTCTTTATACTTGTACAATATATAATCCTTAAGCTTAATTTCAGTAGCCATCCCCCAGTTTATGAAAGATACAAACATTTTTGTGTGGAACTGTGTGCTTCACCAGCGGTGTGGTGTTTGGCTGTTGTGTGAATGTGAATGTGCATGTAGGAAGATGCACACGAGGCTGTAAGGAAGAGAGAGCACTGTAACTCCCTGGCAGTGCCAACCCTGGCATGCTGATGAAAGGTAATTTTTTTTTTTTTTTACTCCACATGTGTATGGATCATTCCTCGTTCGTTCCCTTTTCTAGTTTTGTAGGTGGAAGGTATATGAAAGTGGTTTAGTTGTTTTTTCTGTAGTGATCAGAAGATGTCAGAAAGCAAGGGCTCTTTGATTGCCAAATCTGTTCAAAAACATGCTGCAAAGGCGAAAGAAAATGTAATTAACAATAACTAATTAGGTATTTCTTTCTGTGTACATAGAAATTTAAATTTGGCACCATTGGGCTATAGTGTTTTTAAGCGGATATTTTATTAAGCTATTATCTAATATTACTAAAAAATATTATCTTATTATTTATTCGGTTAAACCATATATGGTTTTTAAGCACAATGTGCCTAAAAACACAAAACTTTAACCGTGGCCTTGAAAGGGCGCAGAAAAAAATTTTCTGGAGCATCACCCCCACTAATTTAAGCTATGAGCCACCACTGCCAAGCACTAACCCTCTGCCTTACTCTTAAAGCATAAGGTCATTATATTTAATAAGTACTTTTGACTTACGAGAAAGAACAGCTGTAATTTATGGTTTTGATAAACTAAGAAGAATAAGGACAATGCTATCCACTTCTACTTGCCCATTTATTAGGTTATTTCTCAGAATAATTCATAACTTTATTATCAATACTTGAGAAATGACAGAGTAACTTTACATATAGTGAGAGAATAGTCATGTTACCGTGCCATTCAATTATTTCTTTTCCATGCGACTTCAATTAATAATTATGAGTTTTTTCTCAAGCTATTTATTGAAGTTCAACAATACTCTATGATATCTGTATTTCTACTCTCTGAATATTTGTCCTGTTATAAATTAGGCTTAATCAATTTATAAAATCTGGATTCAATTTGTGACATGATATATGTGCAGATATTTATGTAATTTTTACTCTTCAAAGGTTCTTCATAAAACAAAAGGTGGAAGATACAATCTAAGTCACAAAGTTTTTTTCAGTTTAGGTTAAAAATTCATTTAGAGAAAAAATCTGAATTAAATTTAGAATTTATATCAGCCTACCTGTTAAGTTGTGTATTAATGTTAATATATTTTGTGACACAAAAGAGATCAGCAGTAATAGTCACATTTCTTTAATTAAAGCAAAATAAATCATTGTTACAATAACAATTATATGCTTATTAGTAAATGCGTGTTAGAAACTACTGCTTATAGTAAATTGCAATTATTTTTGCTTGAAACAAAAATTTTGTTAAACTGGAAACTTGCATGGTAAGGTAATGGATATTTTAGGAACCAAAAGTTATTGATTACTTCTCCATTTCTTATGTATCTAGCACTTCTAGCTCACATATCTGTTATGTAAGCTATCTGCTCAAAAACCTCATAGAAATATTACAATATTTTTAATCTTGTTTTGGCAATATTAATGGTTAGCCCTTCCCAAAAACCTCAGAAATTCATTGAGATAATATGTTTTATAAGAAAAAGTACTTTGAGCTTTCCTCCACAGCTCTTGCACAAACTGCAATCGATAAAATAAAAAAACTTTTGAATGCATTAAAAGATAATATATTGTCATCAAAATCTGCTGAAAATTGCTTTTCTAAGCATTAAATTAGTTTCCTTGCAGTAAAAAACATAATTTTGCGTACCAAGAAGTATAGTATCAGGTGTTCTTGCCACAAGATAACGATCGCTTCCCATTATACGAACATCATCAATTTCATGCCCAAATTGTGATTTTAGAATAACTCCTCTAGATTCACTGTTTAGTGGTCTGACTAAAACTTGACTTGGACCAACATATGTCATCTCAAATTTATTTTTCCAAACTGTACGCCTGAAATAAAAATTAGAATCTTTTTTATTTTATTATAAGTAATTATCATACATATATTATGACTATTTCTACATTTTGTTGGCCTACGCTTTTTTTGAATGCATGTTTAAGTGTATTATGAGTATGATCATCAGCCTGAAGGTTAGTTTGAACTATACAATGCCATGATTAGCTATCACACAAAGCCTGAAGCACTAGTTGAGAGTTGTAACTTTGTATCTCCAAAACATTTCCCCCTAAGAAAATTTTATTCCTAATATTAATAATACTTTAATTAAAAATAATATCAATTATTGCTTTGTCCAAATTTACTGTAAGGAATTTAAATATCTCTATCGTGTTCTGACAAACATTATTCGATCAGGTTAATGCAAGTGTAATAGTTTTATAATAGTGTTTTTTTTGGATTCATTCATTTGAATGGTTTGATCAGCTCTCCAAGATTCCCTATCTAGTGCCAGTCATTTCATTTCAGTATACCCTCCCTACATCCTATATCCCTAACAATCTTTTAAATATTTCAAATGTTGCCTGCCTGCACAATTTGTCTCATCTACATGCCCTTCGATATCAAAGCGGACTATTCCGGATGCCTAAAGATGTAGCCTATAAGTCTGTCTCTTCTTTTAGCTATATTTTTCCAAATGCTTCTTTCTTCATCGATTTGCCACAACACCTCTTTATTTGTCTCTTTATCCACCCACCTGATTTTTAACATTCTCCTACAGCATTGTATTTCAAAAGCTTCTAATCTTTTCTTCTCAGGTACTCGATCGTCCAAGTTAAACTCTCACTTAAAGCTATGCTTTAAACATATAGTTTCAAAAATGCTTTCCTGATGTTAAATTAATTTTTGATGTAAGCAAATTATATTTCTGACAGAAAGCTCCTTTTGCCTGTGCTATTCAGAATTTTATCGCTCCTGCTTTGTCCATCTTTAGTAATTCTACTTCCCAAATAACAAAATTCTTCTACCTCCATAGTCTAGTTTATTTTTACTACATCTCATTACTTTGTTTTGTTCCTGTTTATTTTCATGTGGTAGTTCTTGCGAAGGACTTCACCCATGCCACTCATTGTTTCTTCCAAATCTTTTTACTGTTGGCTAGAATTACTATATAATCAGCAAATCATATCATTTTTATTGTTCTAGATCTAAATTGTTCTTTAACATAATTAACTGCTAGTTCTATGTAAAGATTAAAAAGTAATGGGAATAGGGAACATCCTTGTTGGACTCCCTTTTTTACTACAGCTTCTTTCTTATGCAATTATTACCATTGTGGTTTGGTTCCAGTAAATGTTAGCAATTGTTCTTCTATCTCTGTATTTGAACCCTAATTTTTTTAAAATGCTAAACATTTTATTCCAGTCTATGTTATCGAATGCCTTTTGTAGGTTTATAAATGCCAAGTATGTTGGTTTGTTTTTCTTTAGTCTTCCTTCTACTATTAATCTGAGTGCTAAAATTGTTTTCCTTGTCCCTATACGTTTCCTGAAGCCAAATTGGTCTTCTCTTAACACTTCTTCCACTCTTCTCTCAATTCCTCTGTACAGAATTCTAGTTAAGATTTTTGATGCATGAGTAGTTAAGATTTTTGATGCATGAGTAGTTACAAGCCTATTTCAGCGATTACCAGCAATATAGTTAATTAATATAAACTAGTTGTTCTGTATTCTTCACATATTTTTGCTCCTGCTTTCTTTAGTATAATGAGAATAACATTCTTTTTGAATTCTGATGGAACTTCCCTTTTTTTGTAAATATTACCAGTTTGTATAATATCTATCGCTTCCTCATCTGCACTGCGCTGTAATTCTGCAGGTATCCCGTCTATCCCAGGAGCCTTTCTGCCATTCAAATCCTTTAATGATCTATTAAATTCAGATCTCAGTCTTGTATCTCCCTTTTCTTCGTATAAGAGTTCCTCTTCTTCCTCTATAACACCAGTTTCTAATTCAATTTCTCCATATAACTCTTCAGTATATTCCACCAACCTATCGACCTTTCTTTCATATTATAAATCAGTTTACCATCTTTATTTAACACATTCTTAGATTTAAACTTATGCACTACAAAATTCTCCTTAACTTTCCTGCTTGGTCTATTTTACCAATGATCATTTCTCTTTCTGCTTCTGAACACTTTTCTTTCAATAATTTGCACTTCCTGTTTATAGTATTAATTATATTCTTAATTGTCAATAGTTCCTTTTACTATCTTCATCACTAGCATTCTTATACTTTCTATGTTCATCCATCATCTGCAATATATCCTCTGATATCCAAGGGTTTCTACCAGTTCTCTTTGTTCTGCCTAAGTTCGCTTCTGCTGATTTAAGAATTTCCTTTTTAACATTGTCCCATTCTTCTTCAATATTTTCTACCTTATCTTTTTTACTCATATCTCTTGCGATGTCCTCTTCAAAAATCTTCTTTACCTCCTCTTCCTCAAGCTTTTCTAAATTCCACCGATTCATGTGACGTCTTTTCTTTAGGGTTTTAAACCCCAATCTACATTTCATTATCAGTAATTAAGGTCGTAGTCGATGTATACTCCTGGATTGCTCTGTAGCCAACAAGTTGATTTCAAAATCTTAAATCATGCTTAATCATGATATAATCTATCTGATATCTTGCATTATCACCTTGATTTTTCCATGTGTACATTTTTCTATTATGATTTTTAAAGGGGTTTTGACAATTTCTAAATTATATTTCATGCAAAACTCAATAAGTCGGCCCCCTCTTTCATTCCTTTAGCCCAGCCTGTATTTGTAGACAATATTTCCTCACTTGCCTTTTCCAATGCTTGCATTTCAATTTCAAACTATTATTAAATTTTCATCCGCTTTTATGTGTTAATAATCATTGTCAGCTTAAGTTTTGATTTTATCCTGATTACAATGATATAATAGTTATGATAATCATATTTTACCTCCTAATGAAGTTCTGAAATAATTTTCTTTTTATAGAATGCAGCCTGCCTAGATGTCAAATCTGAATGGCTGCTAAGCTGACGTGAGAACAGTTAAAATGTTCCAGGGGTATCCAAGAGGATCTGAGGAGGGTTGTCATTTACTTTTGCAAATTAGTTTTTATTAGTCACAGCAAATTTTAACAGTAACAATCTAATTTACATATAACATAAAGCCAGTTGATCATTTTTTATCTATTAAAAAATTTGATAGATGATTCTTGTATTTTTGGGTGCTGAATCCAAATATGGCAATTTTTCTCCATCACATAAAGACTTTTCACAAAAAGACATTTCTAATTTATTTACTCATGATATGAAAAAAAAATTTCTTTACAATGTTAAAACTGATGAATACACACAGTAAATACTATTCATGTCTTTATAATTTTTTTTTCTTTTTGTCTTGATGCTCCTCTTTTGGTGCTTTTTCTTTTGTCATGTAGCAGGTCATACCTTTTAACATCCATCACTAGTTGACTATTATGCTCACATTCCATCTCTCTCAATCTCTTTCATGACCTGGTGGAATCTTTCTTCCTGCTCTTCACCTATTGCACTTCTAGAAAGGTGCAATTCTAGAAAGTGCACCTTTAAGCTCATTTTACAGATTAAATTTTTGAATTCTTCTAATATATTTTGTTAAATATTTTTATAATTTCATCTTTCTTATTGCCAAGAAACTTTGTAATTATATCCTTGAAAACTTTCCAAGCTTGTTTTTCTACTTCTTCCAATTTAGATTCAAATATTTCATCTTTCATAAACTTCCTTATATCGAACCCAACAAAACCACCTTCTTTATGTATGTTTCTGAAAACCTGGAAACGGACTGCAAAGATACTTAAAAAACTCTTCATCTTTTTTAATGCCTTCACAAATTGCTTCATTAACCCTATTTTAATATGAAACTGAGGAGGCAAACCTTTACTTGGCTCTACTGAACTTTCTCTTTCAATGTTTTATCATAACAACCTTTAAGATTTGTCTTGGTGACCATTCTTTTTATTATAGTTTGTTGCACATGCTGTGCTTTCTATCAGCGACTGTGACACTAGCCGATAGATGTCGGAGGAACCTGCTGTACATACAAGCTTGCACACACGTTCATCCACACCAAACCATCTAACCACACCACACAACTCTCCCACCACACCAGGGATGCAGCTCCACCACTCACAGGTGCCTACAAAAAGACTGGTACCAGTACAGTAAAAGCATTCCATCACCGACCTCCACCAGGAGAAGAAGAAGACAAAGAAGAAGTAAGAAGAAGATCCCTGGCTGGCTCAATGTTGGGCCACCAACATCCCTGCAGCAACAGCAGGCCTGGCTGGCCTGCTGGGTATAGATGTTACCTTCCTGCTCCAACTTGCCAGGCTTCAAGTGCTCTGGCCGATGAGCCCATCAGCAGGAGCCAGCCCAGCATGGGTTCACTCAGGGAGAACCACCTTAGCTACACCAATGCAAGACAACCAATATGTGGGGATTTGGGTCCTGCCATTGAAAGGAAGCTCTGTCCGATTCCAATGAACAATTGTTCTCAAGACTCCTTTTGTGACAAATTAGTAAACAGTCTCCATTCAGAAATAGATGTAGTCAATTTGAAGTTGTACCACGAGTCCTAGTAGATCATTACAGTAAACTAATGCATCTTCTTGAGAAGCATATCAAACAGTCCTAAATCAATAAAAAGCAGTGGTAGGCTAATAAGTTTTTTCTTCAACCCTGAGCCTAAAAGTCCTTTGCAAGATCTAAGTCCCTCAGCAAATCATTTAATTTGGATTGCTGAAACAGATTTGGTTCATCACTTCCAGGATCATAATCATCATTTTCATCATCTACTTCATTAGCACAGGCCTATGAAACCATTTCTTCATCACATATGAAACCTAATTTATCTGGTGGTGAAGGAGCAAGATACTTCTGGTCCATGAGTTACATGTCGTAACCCTGATCAAAGGTTTGGGTAAAAAATTATTTTCTGTTCTTGGATTGAATCCCTGTATTATACATGAACAAAAGTAACAATCATTGCATTGCTATGGTTGGTTGGATCTCTCCAAAGTGGAAAGACTTGCATTTTTCTTTGCGATCACTAGTAAAACTCTAACACTCACTGAACAAACCTTAAGAGGAACCCAAGATTTGTCTTGGTCTTTAATTTTGCACCAAAATAAGTAAAAAAAATTTTTATGGATTCTGGATTTTTTTCTGTTTTTTGATAGTAAAGTTTTCATAAATATATTAAAAAGAGTCGAGGCCTATTGACACAGTCTGTTGACAAAATTGGAATTTAATTTAATAAACACTCGTAAAATATAAGTTACATAGAATTACTTGTAAAATATAAGTATAGTTACTTGGAAAATATAAGAACATAAAAATATTTTAAGATGAATGAATGAAATTATCACAAACTAATAGCACAAATGCATGCCACAGTTGTAAGAAAGGTAATGAACTTAATTCTTTGTCTAGAATAGTAGATAGTGAAGGTGGTAGTGGTGTTGGGGGGGAGGGGCTAGATGCACAGTAATAAGAAAATGATCAGACGTGTAGTGAAATAGTGACATGAAAGTGGTTGTATGTACAGTTTTACAGTTACGTTATACAGGGGACACTCAATAATTAAAGGAACAAATTTATGTAGAAATGAAACTGTAGGAGAAGTTTTGTACTTTCATGACTTTAGGTTGGCACCACTGGGATGAGCTGAGAACAACTGACAGAAAAGAATTGTCTTGTTTATAACCTCAATATTGCATTCAACAATAGCATGTTCACTTGAAGTTTCCACATTAGTTGAACAATGTTCAGCGATCCATTTTTTGCTTTCTAAAGGTGAAAACCAGCTAAAATCTTTTCTTGAATGATTTTACAGTATGGTGAAAGTTGTATAAACCGCAGAAATTTTTGTAAGTGGGTAGAACAGTTCAAAAACGGTCGAACCTCAGTGACTGACGAGCAGTGTTCTGGTCGGCCAGTTGAAGTGTTAACTCTTTCGCTTGAAACCCACGTTGATGACATTATTCATGAAGACCAACATATTACAGTTGAACATATAGCAAAAACAGTTGCAGTAAGTATTGGCACAGTTCATAATGTTATCAGTAACAAGCTCAAGTACAGAAAAACAAGTGCAAGGTGGGTCCTGAAAGAGTTAACGCAACAACACAAGGAAACAAGACTTAAAGTGTGTACAGACTTGAAAGAACACTATGAAAGGGATGGTGACTCTTTTCTAAACAAGATTTTTTTATTGTATGATGAAACTTGGGTTCACCATTTTGAACCAGAGTCCAACAAACAAAGCATAGAATGGAAGCACACCAGCTCACCTGTCCGAAAGAAATTCAGAACACAAGCATCAACAGGAAAAGTTATGTTGACCATCTTTCAGGAAGCCCAAGGTGTTGTCTTTTGTGATTATTTGGAAAATCAGCATACGATAAACAGTGTCTACTACTCAGACATGCTGATGAAAAAAGTAAAGCCAGCAATGACAGAAAAACATTGCAGATCTCAAAGAAAGGGCATGACACCTTCAAATGTCCCCCAAATGTCCTTTGAAGGACATTTGCCTTCAAAAAAGGTAAAGGAGACTATCTGTGCACTCTCAGATTTCATAAGGAATTGCTAAGAGAACGATGAAGCTATTATACTTTCGTGCATATCAAATTCGTAGTGTTCAGGAATTGAAGGAAGCGGATAAAGAAAAGTGCATAAGTGTACTGTACGTGGTTTCGGTCATTTGCTGACAACCATGGAATTGCAGAGCTTGACTGTGTTTTCTTCACTGATGAGGCGTGGTTTCACCTTCTCACTGAAAATCCACATCTGTTATATGAAAGCCTCTTACACTCAGAAAATGGGAGTGTGCCATTCACAACGTCGAATAGTGGGCCCCCTGTTTTCTTTGAAACAACAGGAAACAGTTTTGTTTACTAAGACATGATTATACAGTTTATTGCGCTTCTTAAGATTATGAACATGATTGTTGGTTGCAGCAGAGCAGTGCCACATGTCGCATATCTAATGAAACAATGCATTTCTTGAGCGAGGTTTTTTTTTTTGTGAAGTATCTCTAAAGGATTATGGTCCCCTTGCATTCACCCAATTTGATGTCCTCAGATTTCTTCCTGTGGGGTTATCTTAAAGGAAAGGTCTATAAGAACAGGCCAAAGACACTGGAGGAACTAAAGTTGAACATAACAATGGAGATTACCAACATCAGTATACAATACACGTGCTTCACAGATTGGCCTCAGACATGGTAAAAAGAATTCATACATGCATTTTTGAATAGGACTCTATTTTGAGCATATATTGTGAAAATAAATAAATCTCTAAATATTGTTACTTAATGTCTTACTTTTTTTATTACTTTAATGTGTGTGACTTTTGGATCCCTCTGTAGTTTCAAACATTTTATTCAGATACAAATATTAAAGCCATAATTGTTCTGGAAAGCGTTCTGGAAATAAATCTGGCATGCTTACATAAAAAAAAAATAAACATCTCAAAATGCTGGTAACAGAACTGTGATTGTATTAATATCAGATGCCATCTGCTTACAGATTACAATAGTATTAATAATATACTTAATAATTTTTTTTGGATTTATACTACCTATCTTCCATTACTTTATTTGATTTATTATGAAATAATATCAAATAACAAGACCCACCCAATATCATCTTATATAGTCACTACCTTAAATTTTATTATTGTTTATTCTGTGAGCACTTCGTTATGTTTCATTGCTTATTTCATTTTTTCAATCCATTTCCTATATATGCAAATTTTTACAATTTAATCTATAAATCTAAAAAAATATCGGTATTTTTTAAATTACCAAAATTTCAGGTTTTAGCATTAATTTATTTCCTTATAGGCTGTTTATTTGTTTTGTTTTTTTTTCAGTTAAAAATTAAAACAGATTTATATATAAGAAAAGTGTGTCTGTTCATCATGTGATATTTATTTATATATTCCATTTGGCAATTATAAACTGACAACTTTCATTCACCATTATTTTTTTATTTTTATCTCATGAGAAACACCAAGTCAGACTATTGTCTAAATACTATCATACACAGCAGCTGGTTTCAAACAATGGCAATATCTTAACTTCCACCATTTTATTATAACACTGTTACTCTGTGAAAGTTCCTTTTGCTTTGGAACCAGCAAGTTGTGAAGTTTTACAATTTACTACCATTTTTTAGGCTGCAATCATTATTGGTGGCTACAGAATAAATAGTGCTTGTGAAAATGAGAAGTGTGTGTGCATATGATTTAATTTTTATTACTTGAGAACAGATTCAAAGATTTCCACAGAACCACACAGTGCACCACAAGCTACTCTAGATCCATCTCGTTTCCATGCCAATGAACTGATACTGTACAAGTTTGGAATTTCCTTTGGCGGCTCTTCTTCCCATGTTCCTTTACGAGGACTCCAAGCATAAACCCTCAACCTGTGAAAAGAAATCCTTACCAAATTTATTCATTAAACTGTTTTTAAAGATATAAAGATTAAAATTGTAAATAGTGTTTGCATCTGTTTTTACTATGGATTTTGAGGTATGGTTTGCTCTTTTGAAGTTTAAATTTTTATAGTGGTATTCTATACCATAATTGAACATATTCAATAAAAGAAATCTTTGTGTAAAATTCTCATTAAAAAAATGTATTAGCCTCATTGCATGTAGTTTACTAAAAATAAATTACAAAATTATAAAATTATCATTTTATTTTGTTGCAATTTTTAAATAAATTAAGGGTTTGCTAGCTTGACATCAAGTTAGTGGATCACTTACATGTAAATAGAGTTGAAATACAGTTTTAAAAATTTAGCTTTTAGGACATATTTTTAGTATATTAATATATATTTTTTAATTATAAATGAACATCCAATTTGTTTTAGTACTAAACTTTTTTCTATCTTTTTTTCACAAATTGAAGCTCACTTAGATGACATCAAGGTAGGAAAATTAATTTAAAATATCTTGAATTTCACAATTTAATTTGCATTCAGTTTCCCATGGCGTAAGTGACCCGGCTGATCAATTTTATTTATTTTTAAAATATTTAAATAACATTTAAAATGACAAATTTTTCTGCAAGTTAGACTTTATTGCTTATGCTCTAACTCCAGCTTTTCTAAACGGTGTCAGTATCTAGACTTCATGTTAATTAAAGTTATCATGAAACGAATTTCTCAACACAAACTGTAATTACATTTAAAAATACCTAATTCTCACATAAAATAGGCATTAGCAAATCAAATAAGATTGAGTTAATCAAACCTTATTTATTTTAAAAATTGAACTTTAGAAAGTCTTGCAGTTTGATGTTTAGTTTTCTGACCAATTTACAAAATTTCCAAGCAGCCTCATCAACTGTATATGTTTCATACTTGAAATGCATTAGAATACATTTTTGTTCTGGATACAACTACACAAATATCTTAGTTTCTCTGTTCTTTCAAAAGTTGCCTGAATTCTCAATTTTTTATCATGTCATGGCAATTGAATTGGCCAGTTTATTGAACTTAAATGATGAATTATAATTATAAATTAAAAAAATCTTTACTTTGATAGGAACATTATAATTCATTACATAGATCAAGTCAATATAAGATAAATTATAAATATAATTTCAAATTATAAGATAATAAGTAGAAGTGATTAAAGTTCACATTAATTAAATAGCAACTATGAAATAATGTTAAGTAAATACATTAATATAAAAAAAATACTACAAAATAATCCAAAATTCTGAAGCTATTATTAAAAATTATTTAGAACACATATTTATATAAACGTTGAATGGGATGCAGATAAACAGGTTATTATTTTTATTTTTTTTTAATTTAGCAAAATGGCAACGATAGCATAATAAGAGCCTTTCTCAAAAGCTGAAATATTGTTTTGAGTTATACAAAAACAGTGGATGTTATAAAATAAGAATGGATTATTTTTTTCCAGAATAAGTAACTGTTATTTTTAGGAAATATTAATAAACATTAAAAATTAGCACATTAATAAATAATAGACAAAGTTAACATATTAAATTTTCTTAATATAGCCTAAATGATTCATACTGAGGACCAGGTAATGATCTGACATCCCATTTTTATGTCTTAAAATCTAACACTTTGAGAGTGCTCCAAGGGATGACATTATATTTTATATGAGAATACATATATATGTTGGCATAATAAATATTTATTAATGATGGCACGCTTTACAATTTTATTAAGGTGCTTCAGAGCAAAACACCATGACTTGATTTTATTACAACGAAATCAATTTGATCATCCCATGAAAACTATAATAACCAGAAATTTTACTTTGTGGACAACAGAAATATTGCTATTATAATGAGAATTCTACCCACACGATCAGTGATGTTATGTCTGTTGAAATATGAAAAAACATTGCATTTACAGATTGGTATCTGTAAAACAGTATTATAAGAAATTTTGGACAGATATATTATATATATATATATATATATTTGTCATATTTGTCTGTTATATGGAACAGTATTAGAAAAATAATAAAATAAAGAGGTTATTTTTTTTTATCAAATGTATTTTTAGATTATTTGAGTTCTAAGTAACTGAAAATAAAAATTTTGATAGTAAAAAATTTTTACAAGTGAGAATGTTTTACAACAGAATTTAAATATTACTTATAAAATATTTTTACCGCTCTGAAAGTAGGCATTCATTTTTCTTAATGATTTATTCATCTCATAAGCTCTATAAATGTGCACGGAGATACACAATGGAAAATAAGACAGCATATGAAAAATGTGGAGCCTAACCAGGATTCAAACTCAGGATCATCCTGATTTAAGACTAAGAAATTACTGCTCTTCCGTTCAGGTTGGCAGAGTGGCGACTTTTTTTTTATCATTAACTGATAAAAAGGTATGGAAATTGGAAAACTTGGGTTTATAAAATCAATTGAAAAAAATAACACCAATAAAAAAATCTCTACATCCATCTTGATATGATTTCTGTTTGTGGGATTGTCTAGAGTTAAAGTAGAAATGACTAGAAGCTTCATAAAAATTATGAAGTAAATAATATTTCTAAAATTAAAATAGTTTTTCTTCAAATTATCTTAAACCCTACAAAACTCAGGCCCACAAATGAGGAGTTTGATAACTTGCTCAGAAAATTTAAAATGATCTAAAAATTTATTTTAATTTGTATTTTGTTTATAAGACACCCCTAGTTGCTACACACTAGTATTCTTCTATAATTTCTAATATCCATGTGTCTTCTTTTACTTTGTTCGGCATCTTATTTGTTTCCATTTTTCTTAACTGTTCTTCTTATCCTCATTATAAATCTAAAATTAACTTTGTTTCTTGCTCACTTGTTTGATTCAAAACTGACATGTAAATGATTTGATTTACTTCTAACATGTAAATTTTCTGTTATATTCTGATTTATTATAGTTTTTTTCTTGATTGATTTAAAAAAAATGCTGTACAATTTAACTTTTATAAATTTTGAATAGCATTTGGACACCCTCAAAAAAAAATTTTTTTCATTAACAGAATGACAAAATGTGTAACTTTAAATTAGTCAATATTAAATGAGCCGCTCAGCAAAGATTTGTACTTTGACATGAGCTCCCCACTCTTTAGGCCAATCATCACGCATATGAAAAAATTGGCAAAAACATCAAATTTTTAATTTGAAGCTATGACTTTCACATATATTTACTTGACTTTTTACATATTTTTTATTTTCAACCTTTTAGTCTTCATAATTTTATACTTTACACCTTTACAGTTGCGCTAGCGCACAGGTTTGAGCGTATTTAGCGAAAGCTCAGATTGGTACGTTTTACAGTGCATGAGTGCAATCAAAACATAGGGCGCTAAATGATTTAATTTCCAGATAAACAAGATCCGGTCGATCTAGAGTATACCCGATGCGTTAAACAGTTAGCGCTCGACCTGCTGATACATACGCCATTTGAATTGAAATGCGAATGAGCGGTTGCCAAGATATTACCGTGGCACCCCAACGCACCCCCTCCACAATTTCCAAACAGCGCCCTGGAGCACTTGAAAATATTATCATTCAACGGGTATCAATGGGAGAAAATATGATCTTATCAAGGAGGTCGAAAAAATTTTTCAGAGCACTAGGACAGACTGTTTGAGATATTTGCAATTTTCATCCAAAAATTTGGATCCAATTAAAAAGTACCAAATTTTCCCAAAACTTCGGTCACTACTGTACAGAATTTTTAGTAGCAACTGTACACCCTAATATATATCTCACTTCTTTATAAAGCTAATAGTGTGCTATCATTTAGCTCCATTCGGTTGTTATAACAGGTAAATTTTGGTAAACTTATGTTTCAAACGTTTGCGAATTTTAGATACAAACTTATCGAAACAGGCTAGATATCTTTCACTAAGAAATATGCATGTAAATGAGGTTGCGTAAGTTCAAAGGGCATTTTTTTCACTTAGCAACTTAGGAGCATCTTAGCAAATTTCAGAGCGAATGGATAACCAGAAGTGCTTCAAAATTCAACTGAAAGGTTCCATACCATGAATCTCATATACATAGTCCAAGAATGAGTTAATATAACAGTGGTAAAAATAAATTCAAATGTTTACTTGTGTTTTTTCGTTTATTCCTCCTTCTTTCTCATTCAACTTAATTGTGTTGGTTTATAGCTTTTTGTGGAGTATTATGTTGGCAAAGTTCTATAAGAAAACAATTCATGAAATTTTCTACTGCTTGTCCCATTATCAAAATCAACTAACTCGCCCCTTCTCATTTTTTTATTTCCATTAACATTAAACGGAAACTAAAAACTGATATTAGTTATCAGTTCTACCAATAGTTATTGGTTCTAATATATCACTTCTATCGGCAATGTCTAAGATATTTGAAATGGTTATAAAGTGGTTTTATAACACAAGACAAAGTGGTTTTTTAAACAGGAGAAATACAGGCAACTGTTGTTGTCTCTGTTTTGGAATTTATCTAAAGTGAGGTTGACAGTAAATTCAGTTATTGCCTATTTTTTGGATCTTCAGAAATCTTCAATATTGTTGATCATGGAGTACTGATTGAAAAACTTAAGTGGTATCAGTACTGTTAGTATACCACTAAACCTTCTTAAAGGTAATCTAAATCTCAGAAATCAATCTGTGATAGTAAATAATACTACAGGTGTTCCTAGAGTGATAACCAGTGGCGTTCCACAGGCTAGTGTTCTGGGCCCTATTTTATTTTTAATATACAAGTATATTTACCTAACAACAAGATTAAATGGAATCTGACTATTTTTGCTGACCCTTTTTTTTAGGGAGGGGGGTGAAAAACAATAGCCTGTTATCAGCACCTGGAGTAAAATAAATAAAAGAGAAAAATAAGAATAACAGACAACAAAAACTACATGATTAAAAAAAAACTAAAAAGTAAACAAACAGCTAAAATAACATTAAAACAAAAAAAAATGAAAACGTGTTGTTACATTGTGTACATATATATTTTTTTCTCTTGTAACCTGTTAAGAGATATATTTAACCAAATTACTGAATTAAATCCGTAAAACTCTTACCGATCAAAACTTCCTACAGCTACAGCTTGCCCACTTGGACTGCAGCATGCCACATCAAATTCTTTTTCATTCGGGTAATCAAACTGTTTATATGTTTGACCATCTCTTTCATAGATTGTTACACGTCTGTCACAACCAGCTGCCAGAATAAAACCTGTTGGCCACGCTAAGGCATATGGAGCGACTGGATGCATTAGAATACGTCCCTTAACATTTAGAAATATGAAGATAGCTGTTCATTATTTTAATTTATTATTATAATTTTTAGAATACAATTAATTTTGCTTTTTGTTGCTTATTATTAATAATAACTAAATTACATACAAAAATTATTCCAGCATAATTTTAACCTATGAAATCAAAATTATAACATTGTTTAATGAATATATTATAATCGGGCAGAGTATTTGGAAAAATAATTTAATTACTTTAAATGAGTAAGATTTAAATGAATTTCATTTTTAAAAAGGTATTTTAACAGGATTAGAACACAATCACTGGAATGGATGTTAGCTACTACAAAAAAAAGATAAAACTTATTTCTCAACATATCCTGCCTTTAACAATTATTGATCTCCTCTTTATCAAATCCCTGGTAGTAAAGTATTAATACTATTGCGAACTTATGATGGAATATTTACATTTAAAAAAATTACACTCTCCATTTAAGAGTTTCTTTAATAGCACCAAACTAATGAAAACCATATGCTGACTAATAGTATGTTTTTGATTATGACAGTTTGCAGTATTAATAATTAAAAAATATAAATTTTTGTGATGACAAATCGAACCGTATTTTATAATAAAATGCTCTTAAAATGTTTCCAAACATTTAATTTTTGTAACTATCTTCAGTTTATTATAAAATTTGGTTTATTAGTAAAGATTTCACATTTCGGAAAACTCATTTAGATATTGTATGTAATATTTTTCTCTGCAAAATCAAAAAAACAATCTTCCAAAATCAGGCTAGTTATAGATCCTAAAGCCTGCCTACATTAAACTCTTATTGTGGATCATCATCAACATAGAATCCTCATCTCAGGATTGAGGTGACCCCCAACTTCATATCAGAATAGGTAAAGATACAGAATATGAGAAATTAATAAAAACAAAACTTAGTTTTTATTCTGCTTAATAAACACTGAATATTTTTGTAATATTCATCAGTTATTAATGTGTACTTTAGATTTTTTTTTTTTTTTTAGTTCACTAAGAGAAATTATCGTTAATAACCTGTTGTTCCATTGCTGAATCTTCTGCTACATAATATCTTACTACAGTTCCATCAGCATGGCCAGAAAGAAAACCTGTTCCACGGACACTGAAAAAAAAAAGAAAGAAAAACATTTTCAGTATAGTGTAGTCTGTTTTATAATCAAACATTAATACTTTCAATGTAATTATTTTTTATCAATATTTACTTTCTCAACCATCATAAATGACAAAAGAGAGGAAAAGTACTGTGATATAATCCTCCTGGATTTTTGTATGTATTAATGTAACTCTGAGTCCAAAAGAACATTAAAATTTACACTAAAGAATTTTTTATATATATTTTTTTAAAAATCAATTTTTTACCATACTCCTCTGTACCAATACAAAATAATTTATATTTAATAGATCAACCCAAGTGCAAAATAATTTAAATAGGATGACTTACCTTATTTCATTACATAAGCAGAAGCGCTTTTGCGAACTTAATTCGCATCTTCAGCTGCATTGATGATGCAGCTGATTATTACATTACATTACATTACTATGATATATCTATTGCTGAAAATATTTACTAAATGTGTGATTGATATTTTTCATTTTGAAAATGTATCATTTACAAATAGCAGAGTCACAAGTAGCTGTTGATAACATTTAAAATATTGACATAATTTTCTTAATTCCTGACATTAACGTTTTAAGATAGTTATATTTCTACTTATTTTATTTTCTTTCTGTTAATAACTTTTATTTTTTTATTATTACATAGTTTATTAATATAAATACAATTCCAATATTTCCATTTTTAATATAAGCCACCTTCCTTCTACAGCTAATAATTGTTTTCTAATGGTGTCAGTCATAAAAATGTTAGGAAACCTCTTAACATTATATCAATAATACAAATTTAGTATATTGATAAATTTGATCTTGTTCAAGTTTACCAAGATCTTTGTTCTTGTATGCTATTTATAAAATTTTTATCACGTTAATGTGTTTGTGTGTGTGTTTGTCCTGTTTCTACAAATTGATCTGCAAAAATTGATCTGTTACATGCAGTGACTGAACATGTCCCTTGTACATGTGAGTGAATGTTCATCTGTTCTGTCCACTGTAGAATTTAGTCTGCAGATGCATATCCAATTGGTGAGGTAGTAAGTTAAATATAGATACAGAACAGTTAAACATACTAGAAATAGAAGAAAACATGGAACATACTAAACACAATAACAGGGTCAACAATTATACAATGACCTCATAGAAATAGTACACTCATTTAAAAAAATTAACATTCAAAATTTACACAGACCTTCCAAATAACATTTAACATAGAATTTTTATGAAAACAACATATGAAGTGAAAAAACACAGCATAAATCAAAAATATCATTCGATTACCGTAACATCTCAATATTAAGCGCTAAGAGATATTTTTAAATTTAATAATTTCAGATAATTTATAATTATACAGAAATTTATAATCTGTGTAAAAATACTATTCTTTTTCTTCTTTGATCCCTAGCTGGTGACTGGAGGGGGCGGCTGGCCATGCAATGCTGCTGTGGGTGCCGTAGAATTCTGAACTTTGCTCACATCTATTTTCCATGTTTTACAGTCTATAGCGATGATCCTGGCCTGGTTGAGGTCAATTCGCTGATTCCTCTGATCATCCTCAACTTGTTTTATCCAGGATTTCTTTGGCACAGATCTTTGAATCTTCAATCGAGTAGAACATTGTCTAAGAGTAATCTGTGCGGCAAGCAATCTGAATCTGGCTCCATCCAACAGACATATGACCAAACCATTTCAGTCTCCGCATTTGGATCTGCTCTTCAGCTGTTGGTTGCTGCCCATCTGGATCTGATGACTTTATTTTGTATATGTTCATAAAGTGAGACCCGTATGATCTGGCACAGGCACCGCATTTGGAAAACCTCTGGCCAGTTCAAGTCTGGAGGAGGATCCAACTTTCTATCCGTAGAGGAGAATTGGGATGAAAAATGTACGGAATAGGCAGATTTTTGTCTGGATGGTAATGTTTGCCTGCTTCCATAAGCACAATTTTAGTGAGGCGAAAGCTGTAGCTTTTTTATTTTATTTGGCTTTTTTCTGGGCGAAAAACGCTTTGGCATTATCATCGCCTGAACATGATGTATGTGTTTTAAAAAACTAAATTTTAAAAATTCACAATTAAAAATGAAATAAAAACAAAACATGAAATATAAAAACAAAACCTAATAGAATAGCAAAATAAAAAGTTAAAAGTAGAAATTTAAAAACAAAATCAAAACAAACTAAAATATTAAAAAAGAGACAAAACAAAAAACTTACAATGTTAAGACACAAAACATAAAACTACTGTAAAAAAATCCAAAAACACTAAAGCTGTAGCTGCCTGCTCAATCCTGGCATGGATTTCAGCTGTAGATGCCACTTTTTTTCTTGGACCAGTGATCAGAGATATTTGAATTCTTGGACTTGTTCAATCTGAGCTCCTCTGAAGTAAACAGTGGACTGTGAGCCATGTTATTAGTAGCTTCATTTTGTTAACATTGATCCTTAGTTCGAAGGACTACGCTATACTAGAGATCTCATACAAAATATTTGTGGCCTTGGCATCACTGTTAGCAAATATGGCACTGTCATCTGCAAACATGAGGTCAGTTAGGTAGTTTTCCTTATCATATTATACTCCACGCTTTCCTGCAAATGCTTTCCTCATTATAGTATCAATTACAATGTTGAACAGCAGTGGAGAGATAACATCCCCCTGGCAAACTCCTGTTTGAATGGAAAATGCATTCATAAATCTAGTAATAATATTTAAGAAATTTTTTATAGTGTCGCAGGATACATAAACAGTATTTCTATTGTATTATAGTTTTTAATAACAAGAAGTTGTACTTCTCTAAAATCTACTTTCAATGTGTGTAATGATGAACTATACTCATTGAAAGTATAGTGATCTACAAAATGTTTAAAGGATTAAAGTCCATCCATTATATTGCTGTTTAAAAATAAATTTATGTAAGGCATAATAACAGTTCTGTACAACAGTTAGGCTAATATAATTGTAGAAGAATAAAGTTACTGTATTTATAAAAATGGTTGGCTATTGAAAAATTATGTAACATTAAAAATTACTGGTTATAGGTGGCCAATTACTTAACACCATTATTATTTCTTACTTTTTTATTATTTTAATTTACAGTACTATTAAACTTGTACATGTTAAACCTACTGGGTTAGACTAGTGGTTAAACTTATCTAAAATCAGGTGATATTTGATTTTTAATGATTTTTGAGAGTTCTTAGGTTTAATTCCTTGTAAAGGCAGTTGATTTTATAGAATTTGAGTGCTAGACGGTGTTCTTAATGTGTTCTATACCAGTGTATACTGTGTTCTATACCAGTGTATACTGTGTTCTATATCGTTGTTCTTTAGTGGTTGAGTTTCAGTTAACCACACGCATCAGGAGTGGTCGACTTGAGTCTTCTCCAGGCTAATGTTTTACGGGTATATTTATACTTATATTGCACTTGCATCTGCAGCTGTCAGGCCTGACAAGCTGGTTGCAGTAATTGCATTTGCTTATACACATACACCACCCAGACCCAGCAGTAGCTGCAAAACTGGTTGGAGAAAAAAAAACAACAAATGGTGATGTTAAATAATAATGGTGTAGATGTTTATTAGTTAAAAATAACTAATAAAATTCAGCAATTGAATTATTTTATTTGGATAAAATTGAGCCCTTTTTATATGTAAATTTACATATAAAATAACCTGTTGTTCCTGAACAACATGAAGAACACAGTTCTGGTAAGAAATATTTTAAGAATTAAGTCTGGATTTTGTCAGAAGACAATAAATTCCCCTGTCTATGAGTCAGTTACCCAAATGTAATTGTTCAAATGGAGTGTATGTCACCTGATGTTAGGCAAATTAGTTTGACAATATCAATAATATATTTGCAAGTTATTTGGTAGAAATATGAATGAAGTGAATAAGTCAAATTTAATTTTATATTCATGAAAGACAGTGTTAGGTTTTTTATTGTTATTTTTAAAGTGTTATTGCAATGTGTATTTAAAATTTTGTAGAAATAATATGTAGTAAGATCCATTTACAAGATGTAGAACCTCCAACAGAGGAGGATACCACACAGAAAACCAGAAAGGACTATACATATTACTCTAATATTTCATTTAGTGTTAATATAACCAAAGTGTTTTTTTTTTGTTTTTTTTTTGTATATTTGTATTATAGATTAATCTTTTCTTATTAAATTAATGTATCACAAATTCTTTTCAAATAATAACTTAAGAGTACACACTGAACCTTGGCGTACTGATATATTGACATAATAATAATTATTAATATTAAATATTTTATTATTAAACAGATTGTTAATGCCCACAGCATTATATAATTTAGTATCTTCTTTAGTAATTTTCTAGTTTTTAAGTCATTAATAACAGCACTCCTGGCAACTCCAATGGATAATTTATAGCTAAAATTAGTTCCAAACGTTCTTTGGAAGAACAATTTGTACATAATTTGAAAATGTTACTACTGGTAATTCACACAACACTTTGTTGACATGCTGTTCAATAATTTTTCTTTTATCACGTGAGACATTTATCAAATGTTCACTTTCTAAGTAAGCAGCATTAGAAAATTTTTAGCCCTTTATACATAATTCACCTGTATTATTGTTACAAAAGTAATTATTTTACTTATATAGGCATTAATTTTTATCTACTCACTTAGATGCAAGAGACGTAACATAAGAATTGGTTGCAAATAAAGTTTGTGATTTATTTGCTTTGACATGAGCAGCCCTTACTTTACCATCAGTTTGTCCGTATATAATAGGACCTTCCGTTAACCAAATAAGACAAGTAACTGGATACTGTTGAATAAATTTATTACATATTACTTTTTTATCACCCCTGAAATAAAATAAACATCAAAATGATACTCGGCTTGTAATAAAAAAGTGCTCAATATAAATGATAGGCCTCCAATATAATAAATATTCTTAGTATGCTATACTTTATACATAGTTGTTTAGACCACTATGAAAATTAAAAATATTAAGTTGTCAGTTAAAAGATAACTTTCACCATGTAAAAATGCAGTAAATGAAATAAATGCATAGTAATTAAAAAGTATTCTATATCAAACAATTTTAAAACTATCTACTAATTGTGATGGTATTTAATAAAAAAAAAATCATTTTATAAAGTATTTTATTTTCAATTCTTAAAGCTCTTCTTCACAAAAAAATTATTTTTTCTTGATATTTTTTATTTTGACAATGTACAAGACAAAGTACAAAACAGCTATAATGTCATATACGTTTACAAATTTTACAGTAATGAATATTTAAGTGCACAAATTATAGTGATTCAGTATGCTCAAGCCACTCCATGACAAATGCACCAGTAACCTCCACATCATATTATGTATATCTTTAATCTATTATTTTTACTGAGCTTAGTTTATTTTTATTGAATGAACAGAATAATAAAATATTACTTCCATTTAAAAACATATAATTAAAATAAAACACATTAGTATAACTATTTTTACTTGGTATCAGTAACAACAACATACCTGTACGTGTAGTTAGCAAAACAGTAACATATAATAATAATGTATACATAAAAAAAGAAATATTCAGTAAGATTTCCAATTAATTAAAATCATTATAATTTAATACTGAAAACATTGGCCAAAGGAACACTAAGAGAATAAATGTGGTGTACAAAAGAGTATAAATGTGATAACAAAAAATATATTAATTTTTTTAGGTAACTATTTGTAGATCAAAAGTAAAAATAACCCTAAATATTAAAACAGTAACACTATCTCCACTGCACACAATTTTTTTTCTTTCTTTCATATGTGGAATGAAATTGTTGAATTTACTGTGCAACTGTGACTCAGTAATATATAACTTTTTTCACTAAGGTCATTAGCCTCTAATAATTGTCAACAACAGCACAAAATTAAGTTGATCAATTATTGTTTACCTTTGACGATCTAGATTAGTATTTTAATAAATGTAGCTAGCTATAGCATCAATCCTTACTTCACAACCATCAATTCCTAAGATGCAACTTACTGAGATTATCAAACCATCTCAGTAAAGGTATAAAGTAAAGGTATTTGAAAAGTCACTTAAATAATGAACAAGCGCCAAAAAATTACCCTCACAATTAACAGTTCCAGTGAGTGTATTAAATACTTAGAAATCCATGTGCTTTATTTAAATGAAAGAAGTCTTTAGTAATACAAGAATACACTTAGAATTTGCACTGTTATTAACAACAGTACTGACCTTTGAGATTATTATACATGCTCAATCTATGGTGTTTCAGTTGCATTTAGCCCAAAATGACCACCATAAGTACTGTTAAAATAAATAATTTAAAATTAGGCGATAACAAAAGATGATATTGACTGCTCAAGATCAGTGTTAAAAAGATTAATCCATAACTGCCATTTTATGCCCAGTGTAGCACCAGTATTGGGTAGTTATTTTATGCTGTATTACAATATCATAATGAACTTGAAAATAAAACAAAGTTCAAATTTTAAGATTAATGTCAGGAAATACATCAAAAACAGTTCTTTGAGTAGCATTGAAGAGTGACAATGTCACCTTTCAGTGACGTTCAATCTCTTTAGATTACTTCACTCCACCACAACCACTGAAAATTTTTTGAATTCAGTAGCTTGTTTTTTTTTGGTTGTCAGAAGTTGCTGACATTGTTCATATTTCATTTGGTTTGGTTCAGACACCATGCACTGTGTTGCAGTTAAGTTCACCCTTATATGTTTTCTCTTGATGGAAGACCAGGTTCTTTTGTACCATCAAAAACCAATGCAATAATGTCTGTAATCATGGCAATGATGTAAACTAAGCGCCAGTCATTGTAAGATAAGTATTCAGAATCTCAATGATCTCAAGAAATGTTTTAGCAGCTGTTAACATTTATATAAAAAAAGATGCACCCAGATTTTGCTGCTTGCAATTCCTTTCTGTTTGTAACAATAATGAAGGCTACTGATTCTTTTGTGGAACAGTTTAAAATTTACCAATGAATGCAAATAAATTTTGAACTCGAATGGACAGATACACTTCCAGAAACATTTGACTATAATAAGAAGAGTGTAACTTCAAAAGAATTGAGAACAAATTTAGATTCATATATCAAAAAAAGGATTTTTATAAACCTAATCAGATTTATTTTTTATAACAATTTATAAAAGGTTTCATGATGCTTACTTATTTTTTAATTGTGAAGGAACTTACCAATCTTCTCCTAATCTATAAATGTAGATAATATTATCTGTTTGGCCAACAGCAATTTTTGTTGAGTCTGGGGAGAAAGCCAATCCTTTGACCAAGTAACTCTTTCTACCACTCTGAAATATTTATAAATTAATTATGGTTTTTTTTTATTCTAAAGTATTTAACATTACAATCAGACTATTTTCCACTTTGTGTTGTTAAATTTGTGCAAATTTAGACCATAAAAAATAATCATAGAAGTTTAAGATTTTTCCCCTTTGAATTTCTTTTAATTACATACTGCTAATGTAAAATAGCATACACAATAAATAATTTTGTAGCAATGTAATTGAAGCACGTGCATTAAAAATTTTTGATGATAAAAGAATATTCTTGATTCAGAATAAATTATTTATTTATTTATTACTGTAAAAAAATTATCTTTTATTCTGACTGATATTTAACAGTTATTATACAGACCATGTCAAGAATGAGTTGATGTGACAGTCTACAGGTAATAAAAGGAACTGCCCCAGTATTTGCCTGGATGAGCAATCAAAACCATTGACTAGAATAGCATTACAAAATACACAATTAATTATAAAATTAAAAAAAAAAGCTGACAACACAGTTGAAGGCATTTTCAGTCATTTGGCTAATGTCACATTACAGAAGTTCTATAACTGGGTTGTTTTTGATTCACAGCTTACACACACAACTTAATTTATAAAATTTGTCATTATATTTAAATACACATTTTTTCATTTATTTAATTCAATGATTCTAACTAAAGTGCGCATGCATACCATATTTAATTTGTGCAGGTCTGCCGGTGCTAGCAACGACGGTCGGCACTAATGAAACTAATGTAATTTCTCAACTAACATAGAACAAATTTCATTTGAACGGTAGGCTTAACACACTAGGTACCAAGTTAAGCAGGCGATGGAATTCGAGACCCAGCCAGACTTACCAGTTACTTTTTTACACTTTAAATATTATTTATTTATTTAATTCTACTGCTCACCTGCAATGTCACAACATAGCAGTAGTTGAGAGCATTTTTTGGGGTGGAGGTGTGATTTTACAAAAATTGTTTTCTGCAGATACTGTTATTTTTTAATTGTTAACAAATGCGCCTAAGAAAAATATGACCTTAATTAGAAGAAATCTCGAGACACTTAGGATGACCTTGCTCTACAGTCTCATCCCCTTGAAATTTTTTTAAAAATATTCTGTCAAATAAATAACATTTTCTCACTGATTATCACATTATAGTTTTATTATAAACCTGTGTGAAATATCATTCCCTAACATAAGTCATGCACTTACTTTTAAATAAAAAATGTTGGTTAAAAAAGTCCATGAATTAGGCCAGTAAATAGAGTAATATTAATAATAATAATAATGACAAGCTTTGTCCAGAAATTTTACTTCATGGGCAACAGAATATCATTGTCATTAACAAACATTCTCTCTAAGCAATCAGCAATGTTACATCTAGCCAAGAAATGCAATCCATCATTTTTATCTCTATGTAAAGTTAGATGGTTACAATTCATCCAGTGAATAATATGAGTAACTTTGTTTTATGAAAAAGGTTTTTTAATCACCTAAATTATCTGTTTCATAACCTCATCATCGATAAAAAATGTCATTTTCACTTTCTTTTACTTTTTTTGTCATAATAGCAGTGGTGTCTACATGAGTTTTAATTTTTTTATTGTGTATTAAACAAGTAAAACAAAGAAAAGAAACCACCCAAACCCTAAGAAGAATAAAAAGACAACACCATACACTTAAGTCAATAAAACAATTCAGTAAAGCATCTACTGACAAAACCTTCAAAAATCAGCTCTAAAAATATGAACCCCCCCCCCCCCAACACTAAAGAAGAGTGGCCCATAACAAAAAAGACAATGCAGAAATCCTATCTAAATATTTCAACAAACTCCTAATTACAAAGAACTGACAAAACTCATAAATTTCAATACCAACACCACCAGAAAACCCTCTCACAATAAAATAAGTCTGCCAAGCATTGGGTGAGATGAAGAATTGCAAAGAAGCAGGAGAAGATCAGAGTTTTGTAGAGATCTAGAAACATGCAGGCAGATCAGCAAAAATTGCCCTTCTTCAGCAACGTCAACATCTGGATCAAAGAACTACCAGAACACTGGACAACAGCGCTCATCAATTCGCTACACAAAAAACAGGGTAAAACAGACCCTAACAATTTATCTTCGTATAGATACTATTCTCAAAAGGACGAAAAAGATTCACGATTTGTGAAACAGCTAGTACAGTACAATCTCGATTTGAAAAACACCAAGACCAGATGGCTCAGAGAAATAAGAGAGGATCTGAACAAAATAGGCATTACACCAGGACTCGCAGGGTGGTCTAGTGGTGAATGCATCTTTGCAAATCAGCTGATTTTGAAGTCAAGAGTTCCAAACGTTCAAATCCTAGTAAAGGCAATTACTTTTATATGGATATGAATACTAGATCATGTATACTGGTGGTTCTTTGGTGGTTGGGTTTCAATTAACCACACATCTCAAGAATGGTCGACCTGAGACTGTACAAGACTACAGTTCATTTATATTCATACATATCATCCTAATTCATCCTCTGAAGTAATACCTTGCGATGGTTCCAGGGGCTAAACAGAAAAAAAGAAAGAACAGCCTTATATCAGAGGACACCACAGATAAGACAAAATTAAACAAGAAATTCAAGAACAAAAACACTTGCTTTACAGTTACAAGAAAAAAACGCGCAACACGAACATTTTTAACACTAGAAAGGGCACAATGATTGAAACATATGAAAAAGTACTGGGGGCCTCAAGGCCTAAATAGTCCCATTGAAGAGATTGGATAATGGAATGACTATAGTGATCCTATGCGGTCATAAAAGATAATAATAATACAAGGTATCACAAAGTGTTGTAAAAATATTTTACCCATTGCTAGCTTGCTTAAAGGCAATGTTTTACATGAAATAGTTTTGTTGTCATTATTTATATTAATATTATTATGAAGTTAGTGATACAATTTACTAGTGGTATATCATTTTTCAGTTTCATATAAGTTGATTCTTAACTTGTAAAGATATGTTTGTAATGAGTTAGGTTATTTAAAAGGATGCAAGTGCAGAGTTGTATATATTCAGAGAAGCTTAATTTTGACAACCAACTGTTCTGTCAAGATGTATATACAAGTTGTTTTCTTTTTATATTGATATAACCAGTCACACAGTAATTTTTCAATCAATAAACCTGCTAATGATAGTTATTTTTATCAAAAAAAATGTTTTCTTTTACATCAATGTGTTTTTCTTAAATGTACTAAAAAATTGCTGACTAGATGAGATAATAATAAAAATTAATAATAAGTAAAAAATTTAAATACAAAAAAAAAATAACTTGACTAATAAAATAAAAATGGGTAACTGATTTTTAACATGCACATCAGTTATTAAATATCTAATCTAAACCTCAATTTTAACAGGTAAATTATTTATTTATTTACAACACAAAATTGAAAGTAACATGCTAAATAAACAAAAATAAATATATAGTAAAGCATTTAAAAAACTTCACTATTTGAAAAATAGTGCAGAAAATAACAGGTATAAAAAAGAGATGATCAGAAAAATGAATAAAAATTGAAATAAAATAAACAAAATTAAAACACGTGATAAATAAATCTTTAAATGGAGAAAATTAACATTTACTGGGAAATAAATTTACCCAATTAAACAACTCTTCAGTAAATATCATGTAAAAGTGGCTATAAATATAAATAATACACTAAAAAAGATTTTTAATAGTAACATAGAAGAAAGAGATATATGCAACAGTAATTTAATATACAAATAAAAATGTAAGTGCAATGCAACATACCCTGGACAAGTGAGAAGAAACGTACAATGAATTATGATGTAATAAACACATGAGTTCTTTTAAAAATCAAAAACCAGATTCTAATTATGCAACGCATTTAATAAAAGAAGGACATACCCCGATGAAAACAGAAGAATCAATGAAATTAATTCACAAATGTGTTAAAGGAAGAAGAATGAATATTTTGGAAAATCTAGAAATCTTTAAACTAAAAGAGTAAAAATAAAATGATCATAAATGAACAGATCAACAATCAATTGGATGTCCTTTCCGAAAACCTCAATTTATTGAAACAGGAAGTAGATAAATAAAATTACAAGATTAAGTATAACCAATAATAACAAATAACAAGAAGGCATGATGTCAAATGTAAGGAGGGGTGTTGTCTAAATGCTGGATAAAGATTAACAAACATTTATGAGTTCCAGTATAAGCTTTGACAATTGAATGGTTCCAAAATGGTTAAGGTATGAACGAACTATCATGTCAGCTGTCATTGGCATTATGCATTATATCAAATAAAATGCTTTAGAGTTAATAAAGAACAAACTAAGGTAGTTTCTAGAGTAAGGTAGAAGAAACTGAGAGTTATCAAGCTACTGAATAGTATGTATGTTAAGAAAAAATCAAAGTAATGTTTAAAATAGCATGGAAGTTACTTTCCTTATTCTATAAAATTCACATGGTTCAATAAGAATATTTTATTTTTATATATGTATAATACTATAGAAAATGATGTTACCAGTGCCATTTTTTTTTATTACTAACAGCTACTGATAGTTTTGGTAGTCTTCTTTTATATCTCATTTACTGTAGGCCTATATTTATTTTTTCCAGCTACTGCTATGTCTGGGTATGTGGAAGTAGGCAAATGCGATTACGCTACTGGTTTTCCAGACCTTACATACTGCAGATACAATGCAATGTAAGTATAACTATACCTTTATAATCACTGAAATTAATTCTATATTATAGGTAATATTATTATTTAATCCTACGCACTGAGTTCAGGAAAATTGCGATTTGTTAATTAAATTAATAGTATAAATTTTTTTTTGTAACAGTTAATTTGAATATCTTTAGTCACCTTTGAATCAGCAGGTTTTGTTGGAAATTTGTCTCTTTTCTCTCCATTTTCATCAAATAATAAAATTATTCGGTCTGAATTGCATACAGCAAATTTAATATTATTTGGTGCCCAAGCAAGAGCCATTATTTTAGCAGGCCCATCCTAAAAAAAAAATTATAATTGTATCACATATTTATAACATATATTTTATTTTTTTTAGAATTTTACATATTATACTGATACCCATTACATTCTGTAACCAAATTTTTAATTGTAAACAAAAACAATGAAGTTATGATGCAAGTGAAGTAAATTATTATAAATACACACCACAAGTAGTACAACAGACAATACCATCTAGAATTTATTTACTGCAAATTATAATAATTGTAATATACCTGAGCAGGAATTATGGTTTTCATGTGTTTAAGTTGCATTTTAACATTTATTTATTGATTCTTCGTCTGATAAATTTATCATAAAAATAATAAGAGTCCTGTATTTTAACGTTTGAAGTGCACCAGGTGAGGGTTGCCATGACAACCATGTTTACTTAAAAACCATATTTTACGTAACTCCGATACATTGATTTAAATTAAAATAATCGAAAATATGTTTATAAATTTATAGGGTTTATAACTTGAGGTGATTAATTTATTCAAAGGATAAATAAATTATAAAAAAATAATCATACAATTGTTTAGATTGAACGATCATTTGTGCTATAGTTATGGCACCTAACCAAACAAAGAAGAAAAAATGCTTGTCTAATCTGTATAATGTTCCTGTGGAGTTGTAATAGAAAAATAAAGAAAAAAACTAATCTCTTCCCTTTATTACACAAGTCCTCTAATAAAATTAGGAATGAATAAATAAATATTACTATTGAAATAGAAATGAAAAAAATACTATAAAATAATTTTTGGTTATGTCATAAGACAAAATTATTTTCTTCTTATTTTCATAAGCTTGTCTGGATATACTGGTATCTCAAAGAAATACATTTAGAAATTTTAGTAAACATGAATTATTTTCTGTTGGTTCTACTGCTAACACGAAAGTAGTATACAATATGGCTGCCAGTCGAAGCGGGTGGTTTATTGTCGCCAGTTGGTGGTATTATTTCCAAAAATATTTCGCGTGATATCTTGTGACATTTCATTATTTTTGTCCGAAACAATATTTAAATTAATGTGTATGTAATGGGTGCTAAAGCTAGTACAGCTAACGGCGATGAATCGAATACCCGTGACCGAACTTTTTCGACTAGCAGTGGCTCTGATGTAGTATCAGGAGGAACAGGCTTTAGCCTTTTGAGGTCTATTCCAGGTGTAGTGTCAAGTGACAGACAGAGAGCAAGATCTCTTTCAAGTGTTCCGGACAGTCATGAGACAATTGGAATACAAACATCTAGTGATGGGGCCTATGATATATCTGAATCTCCCGAAACTGACAGTAGTTCGACTGAAGATCATGCTTTGGATAGTCCACTAGCAGCTAATATTAGTCTCGGCCGTGTGTACACCGCTCATTCATTACCTTCACACATTTGGTCTTTTAATGGTAAGTTTCTTTGGAGTCGGTATTTTACTGTTTTAATCTCTTTATGTTCTTTGGATCCATTTTTTTATTGTTTTAATCTCTTTAAATAACAGATCAGTATTCCATTGTCATCTAGCACTACCAGGTCGTATTTACTAAGCTTCTTATTAAACCCTATTATTTTTATTGAGTGTATTATAAAATAAAGTATCTTATTAAATATATTTATTATTTCAATGACGAAACTTGTGATAGGGGGTCGTAATTTTCTTTTGACTGATACCGTATCTGGTAATTATCTTTCTAATTATTATTAATAATTACTATTTTTAAGTATATATTTTTTGATTCACCACTTCACACTCTATAGTGTTGAGATTTTTCCTATTGATTTTATATCGATGTTGAAGGTGTAGAAGTTTATAAGTATTAAATTGTGTATATGGAATGAATAATTGAATTAAAATTTTATTAATGGTTTTCCTAAATCACAGTTTTTAACAAAAAATATTTGGAATCTTGATTCAAAATGAACAATTTCGTTTTTTCAAAATTACAGTAAACAATTCTTGTTGAAAGAAAAGTAATCAAACTTAGTTGTTGCTATAAAAATTTGTTTGCCTTAACTGCAGTAATTGCATTGTGCTTATTTATTATTTTTTAAATATTAACTCACTAGTGTTTTTATTCATAAACCAAACAGCATTGCTTCTTCTTTTAGGTATTATTTGGCTTTTCTCCAGTGTTTAGTAGTATTATTGGGCATCCTTCCATGTAATTCTGGTTAGTTCATAAAGTGGCTTATTCCATTTGTTGATAATTCATGTATTTCCTTAATTTTAAAGTTAAACTATTAAGAAATTGTAAGTTATTTTCTTTTTAACAATTCTGAATGGTTTGTCCCCTTTTTGGAATCATACACTTGTAATTTTAGATAAAAGTTAAATATGTAACATAGTTAAATATTATATTACATTCAGAATTCATTCTACTTGAAAAATAAGCATGTTATTTGTTATGATTTCCTAAGTAAGGCTGTAGTTTGTAAAGATGGAACATGAAGTAGCCAATTTCCTCAGATAATTTGTTTGTTTAATTTCCATTGATAATTGATCTCATTCCTTTGATTCCTTTGAATTTTAATGTTTCACCTCAGATGTTGCAACTTAACATCAATTGTTCTATTAAACCTATTTACATTTATTTTTTTAATTTGAAGGCCCAGTTTTTGGAGAGTTTATTAATGGTTTTAACTTTCATTGGTCAAATCATTTCTGTGGTTAGTAAATTTGGTCCATTAAGTTATTTAATGTTTACTTTTTGCTCATTGTATTTCGTTATAGAAAGAAAAAAAATTAGTTAACTTTCTTTTCAAATGTATTTTGAATGGGAATCCAACTCAGAAAAGAACTGTTTTTATTTTTTATCTTGCGTTATTATAGGTTAACTTGCAAATATACTGAATAGTGAAGTTTAGTTTAAGTTAAGATTGCTGATTAAAATTATTCATCTTTTAGTAAATGCCTACCCAGGTCTGTAGAATTAATTGTTATTAGTAATTAAAGTTAATGAAAATTAAATTGTGGTGTTATCTATGCAACCCTCTGATTAAGCATGGATTGTCTACTGGTTTGCAATAAACTTATTTTTCTACTGTGCAGTAAAGAAATACATTAATGTTCAACATTTATGTTATTGCAGCATGTTAACATTATTTAAAATGCACTACCTACATTTTATAAGGTACTATTTCTAACTAAAATCTTATCCGGTAGTTGAGGTTATTTCATGAGGGAAAGTAATAATTAGGTGATTAAAATATTATTTTGAAATCATAATTTTGATTATTGTTCCTTTAAAGATACATATGTAATTATCTATATTAACCTATCTTCTTTGTCATTTTAGATCTTTTGAGTATGGAAACAAAAAAAAAAACTTTTAAGCTGTTTTGTATTTTGAGGTGAATTTAGAAAATGCATAGTTTGATCATATTGCGTGATTAGGTAGTGAAAAATTTTGAAGATCCTATCTTTTAAATTCTTTTTAAGGTGTTATTTTTATTAATTTTTCTTTAAACTGTTTAATTGCTTGAAGTACTTCCATTAAATGGTATTAACTTGTAATAAATTAACTAGAACAAGTTGAGTTTTATTATATTTGTTGGTACTTTTTCAGAATCCGACAGCCACTTTTTTTTTTCAAATTTTTCTTCCAAATCAGTGGGTATGTGGAGGTAGTTGCAGAGAAATTATAAATATATTATAACCAACACTTGCTTCACTGATTAGTCAAGGTTAGTGAGTGTTGGTTAAGTTTGGTTAGATTTTATTTATAATTTCTCCTTGTTTCCTCCAAATACCTTTTAGTTAAATAGATTTGGAAGAAAAAAAGTGGCTGTCAAATTCTGAAAAAGAACCTATTTATTATTTTTATTAAGAAACAGTATATATATATATATATATATATATATATATATATATATATATATATACAAATAAAAAACACAAGTGAAAATAATAATTGTTAAATTAGTGTAGTACTAATAACATACTAGTAACATACAACATGAATCTGTGATGTAACATAATTGAAGGGCATTGATTAAAGGAGGTATTTGTTAACTTTTATAGGTTAGGTATTTGAAAAAAAATCTGATAATGTTTAATTGTAAATTGCATATTTAATTGTTTTTTTTTATTATGTATTTATTTATTCTCTTTCATTAACGTATAATTTTTACATAATTATTACCACTAGGCCAATCCGCTAATGATTAAACTCTTATTGTAAATCAGCTGATTTCAAGTCGAGCACTCTCAGATTCAAATCCTAATAATCCTAATAATCTAATAATAGATTCAAATCCTAACTTACCTTTATTTGGATTTGAATTCTAGATCATCGCTACAAGTGTTCTTTGGTTATTGGATTTCTATTAACCTAACCACAACCAATTAACCCAACTTCTGAGGTGTGGTCGAGTCTGTATAAGATTGCACGTCACAAACAAGGAACACTTATGGGCGATGAATCCAGTAAAGCTGCATGGTATATCTAGAGACTCACAGAATATTCATAAAATATAATTATACAAAATTATTTTTTAAATACAATTTATATTGCACAGATATTTTGTACTTTAACATGTTTGTTTTCACTAGATATTGTAGTATTAATATGACAACTGATGTTTTGTAGTTGTGCACGTGGATTTAATTTTAAGTTATTGATACATCATATAACATATTGTTCTGATAAACGTAATTATTTGGTTTCTGTGAACAACTACAGAATTTAATTATGCCATGTGAATATTGCATTCACCAAACTTTATATTTGCTGTCGAGTTTAGTTTTTAATTAAGAAAGTAATGTTTTAAATAATATAAAGCTAGTGTTTATACATTGAAAACTTATTGTTGATTTTTGTTTCTTGGGATATGGATTTCAGTCGTGCTTTTATTTCACCGACTGAGCATAGCAGTTTTCTAATTGAAAAAAAAGATATCTCTTTCCAAATTTGCCTTCATACTTACTTAATCATAACTTTATTTACCCGATGCTATTGAACTCTCCAATTTTACTATCATTGACTGCTGTTTGGCTTGACCTGGCTTTTTCTTTTAACAAGAGAATCATATCGGGTATCATCCTACAGTATCCTACTACGGTGGGGCTGTCCCAAAGTTGGTCTAAGGTACAAATGCGGTGGAACTATTGAGTTCAGATCTTGCATCCTACTTTCTGAAACTAGGATTGATTTCCATTTGGGTTGCACCAGCAAAACTAAGAACAAAATTCATGTCTTAAGAACTAATACAAACAGGAATAGAGGCTTCCTGCTTGGATTAGTTATTTAAACCTTATTTCAGGTTGATCGCTTAACACAGGTATATATTGTAGATTATTATTTTGGAGTTGAAGGTAGGATTTAATTATCTGTATGCTATTAACTCCAAGTGAATCCTTTTGTTATTGTTGTTAGTGTTCCGCATTGTCGTATCAAAATCTCATTTATTTATTTTTTTAATAAGCGCTTTTGTTTAAACGCTTAATGTCAGGCGTAAGTAAAGTAAACGTGACTTTTCATTATTGACATGTGCTTCTGGCATCCTCTTGTATATATTGTTACAAAAAATTGAAAAATTTAATTTATCTTTTGGAAAATATAGCAAAAATGGACATGCTGATTGAAAAAAAGACAGAGGAGATTCGATTGAAATATTAGACTATGATTATGAATTTCTATCGATTTCAATACTTCAGTTTAAAATTTAAAAAAAGTTGACGGTTCGTGTTCTCTTTGGTTAAGGTTTTTCTTATGTTTTCTCACTAAATATGCATTTTTAGAGGAAAAGGTTTATATAAATCTGTGTAGATATAAGATTTATTAAAATTATTTTCTCGGTGTTCCATAATTTTTTTTATTATTAAATATTTAACTTTTCTTTAAGAAGATGGAATGTACATTATTAAGATGTCCCGCACAACAAATTTTTGTGCAAAGCCAGGTACATAAACTAATCAAAGTATTACACTGATGACTGCAGACCTATTTCAGGGTTCTCCCCGGCCTTGAAAGTAAGGGAATTTCAATTTAGTCGTGGAAAGTTTTGAAAAATCACCATAGTCAAAGAAAACTTGAAAAATTTTATTTGAGCAGAAAGTTACTAAAAGATAACTACTACTTATGTATTTTTCTCACTGAAGAGGCTAATAATAGATTGAATTGATAGAATCGATGATGTTTTGTTTTGATAGGAGCTGAAAAGAGTTTATCAAGATAAAATAAATTAATAAGTTATTATGTTCTGTCTATTCTTGTGTCTATTGATATTCCCATTTAAAAACTTGTGCTGCGGTCAGGAATAAAATATTTCACGATGATGTTTCAATAAATCCCAAAAACATTTTGATGTTAGAGAATATTCTATTTTGCAATGGTAAAGACCAAACTCGTCAATTTTTGAAAAATATATTATCAATTCATGAAAATCAGTCTGCAATTATAGATTTATTACCAGCATTAATGTTTCAAATTAAGAGTTCTATTCCCCGGTTAAAACAATTCCATTGAATCCAATCAAACCTTATTGAAATGTCATTGAATCGGATAATGTTTTAGCTAGATCCTATTCGATGATTTTTCAATAAAATTCAGCTGGATTCAACAGGTTTCTTCAACGGGAAATCGATTAAATCCACCCAAATCTTATTCAGATTAGATAAAGAGATCTCAGATCCCATTGAAATGAAGTCAATTGGATTCAATAGATTTTTTTTTAAGCACCGCTGCAAATTTGAAATATATATGTAACAATTTGCAAAATTAATATTTTGTAAATATTTATATAATATTTACTTATTTTTAGCAGCAAATTGATCATTTTACTTTAGTTTTACATTTTTAAAACTTCATTTAAATTTGGAATTGTTCTTAATGCATCATCAACATCATTAGTTAATCTCATTCTTTCGCGTTGCTGTTGTGTCTAAGCCCCGCTGAAAGTTTAATTTTTTTTTGTAATCTTTAAGCCTTTTTATTTAGTAAATCTAAATCAAGCCTACCTACGACAAATTTTGCATTTTAATTTGTGTTACCTTTAATTTGGAGTCTTAGAAACCGGGAACTTGTTCTCCGGCTGCCGGTTAGTATCTGAAGGAAACTGTTTGTTCCGGTATTTGCTTTACCCGGTAATGCCAAGTCATTCATCAGTAATGTGCTGCTACCTACCAGTAATGGGTAAAATAACCTAATCTTATAATTTTAGACGAGTTAGTGAATCTTATGATAATTATAGATGGGTTGGTCGCCTGGATCAGCCTTGATCGCTCCTTTGATTGGCTTTATTTCATTTTGCAGTCGTTTTTTGAGTCGGTTGTTTTGTTCGTATGGAACATTTTATCTGCCGGGCTTTCTATACATCGCTTAATGAATTCACCATCGGCATACGGTTTTGATTTTTTTGGTATCTGGTTTGGAACCGCATAACCACCTTTTTTTGTGTTTATTATTATTATTTTTTTTTTTTTTGTGAGATAGGCATTTTTCAGTTCCGCTATTTTGTATTTACGACACGTTCCTTAATACGGACTGAATTTTGCAGATTTTTTTGCGTGTAATGCCTTTTCAAATTGTACTCTTTGAAAATTGACACAAATTCCCTACAAATTAAGCAGGTTGCCGTGGTATTTGCCTCGAAAAAATCTCGTCTGTCCACTTTTAAACATTTTACCTTTTACTTTTTTTTGAAACGCTGTGGAAGCCAGAATAAAAGAACAAAATAAATTGAAAATTAGAAAGCGAGGTTTAATAATATTAAAATACAGTATTTGTATGTCTTCTGCATAATCAATAACGTCTGTTGTTTACAAAGATAGATAGGAAGAAATATTGAAAATAGTAGCTGTTTTTCTCGCCAAATCGCCCAAACACACAACGTCAGCACTTTCTCGATGTCAGTTCGACTGTTTACAATTGCTTATTGAAAGCCGTACGAGCTTACCCGTGGTGCACATACAAAGACATGTACTGCGTGGTAAAAATGGGAAGCAACAGCGTTAGTAACTACTCGCGTGGGCGTTGTTGCATATAGTTACCGCTATCCTTCTTTTGTAGGAGATTTCATAGTTTAAAGCCCAGCCGAACCGGGTATTTAGAGGGTATAAAAATGAAAATCGGTGTTTTAAAGCCATTTAATATCTCCTGATTTTGACCCTGTAATGAATTACAAATAAAATAAAAGAGTAATTCTTACAGTTTTTCCTACAAGTGATGCGATAACCTTTCGTTACCCGGCGCGTATGAAATCGATAGTAGAGTTCGTCGCATACTTTAACCGGCATATTTGGAGTAGTAGAAGCGACAGCCACTTCAATCCTGCGTCTCAAATCGTGTAGATCAAAAGGTAATGGAGACATACACAAGATGCTTTATAAAACCCGAAAGGAAAAAATCACATGGGATCAGATCGGGTGACCTTGGAGACGACCGCAAACAAGTTCTGTCGTCGGGACCGTGCCGACGGATCCCGTACAGTTTTGCAATGGAGGACCAAGCCGAGTCTTGTATGAAGCATATTCAAATATAAACACTCCTGTTACGTTTGCTTTAGCCAAATTTAAGTACCCGTAAACTCTCCGTGGGGATGTAGCGCAGGTAAAACGTTTAATTTTTGGGTGTCCTTTTCGCATTGTAGGAGTTCATGAGGATTTTCTGAACCCAGGATAAGAATATTATGCGTGTTAAGTTTTCCATCAGAAAGAAATGTTTGACTCGTCGCTTAACAATACGATGAAAAACGTCATCGTCTTCGTATCGCAGCATGTCTGTTACGATGTAGGGTCGCGTAACTTAGGCTGTCGATTTATTTAAGCCTGTAACAGCTGCAAACGGTACTTACGCATATATGACATTTCCTTAAAACGTTCCGCTTCACACGGTCATCACCGCCATCGCTGACCTTTCTAACAGATTTTTTAGGTCTACGCAAGAAAGATTCTCGACGCGTACGACATTTTTTTCAGATACACTTGGTCGTCTCGTACTCTTCCCTTCTTTACACAAACCGATTGTGGCATCGACGAATGTTATTGTCGCTCGGAAGATCACGATTAAACTTTCTACGTAACTGTAGATTCACATTCAGCAAATAAACAAAACAGTAGGGTTTCTGCTCAGAAGTCGCCATCTTTGCTAGCGGCGCTGTCAAGCGGAAAGATGGAGAATCGATCTAAGGCCTGCGCGCAACTAAAACTATCTTTTTTTTGCCCTTTGATTCTAACCTTATAGCGACACTACACTTCATCCAAGAAATGCAACAAATCAAAACGTCCGAAATTCAGTATTTTTGCTTACTTTTTGTTTTATTTTTAATATTTTTTCTTTGCAGTTTCATAACAGACTACAGACTCTTTGTTGTTTGTACAGATCAAAATTTTATAAATAATAATTTTTTCTGAATGAATTTTGCCACAAATTAACTGTAACTAGATTGCTCTGTGCATTTATTAACATTGACCTTTGCGTTAATACTAATAATAGTTTTGTTTGTGAGAAGTAGAACGTAGTTAGAAACACAACGTAACATAATTTATACCGTGTACTCGTACGACGGACTGTATATTTTTGCCGTTTAAATTTTGTTTTATTTATTCTTTATTTAAATTATACTAATATTTTAAGCGATCGATAAATAATACAATTCAAATAAAACTTAAGGATTTGCATTTTATTTTAATTTAATTTTCGTTATGTTCGTCGTGTTAGAAAATATAAAAAGATTTTTACATTCGTTAAATAGAGATATTTCGTAACATTAAAATTCGAGTTAAGTTAATACGCTTTTATTACGCTGCTTGAATTATGTAAGCTGCCTTTGATCAGCATAATTTCTGATATGTTCGTTCATACAACTAGTGTATATAGTTGTTAAATACTACTTTATTACTTTGTATAATTAGAAAATTTTCTACTTTAATATACTTATTTTAAAAAGTTATAGCGATTTTATTCTTACAATTTTCCCTGCTAAAGAATCACATTAAAATAACGTCGATTAGTTTTTCTTTAATATCTTTTATTACGGTGCATTTGCTTTGGAGGATTAAATGAAAAAAAAAATGTTATTAAACAAATTTTTTCTCCCTTTTTATTTTTAATATGACTCATTTGATTTTAATTTTTTTCCTAAAAAGAAACTACTGTTGTATTGAAAAAAAAATTTTTTTTTAAAGTATCTTGCATTTTTAGCATCATACGATCCGTTATAATCTATTTATTTCGCTGTTATTATTTTACTGCAGGGTATTTATTCTTGAAATAGACAAACGATGAAAATAAATGTCTTATCCTAGATTTTTTTATGTCTGAAACCTCTTGTATTGTCGATTATATATCGAAATTACCATATTAATTTATTATCGTTTGCCAGAAATATTGTCGCCGCTGTATGAAAATTATATATCACCTATTCTTTACAACCTGCCAGAATTTTGAAATTCAATCGGACAGCCAAGTAATCGTATAAAAGGTAGTATTTTGATGTATCACAAATTCACGATCCTAAAACACAAATTACAGAAGGTAACAGTTTTTAACAGAAAGGTAAAACGATCTTTTAGAGGAAAAATCACTTTCTTTCGTCTTTTAGAGGAAGATAGGTAAAATAAAATAGTAGATATATGTAAAAGCCGAATGAGAGTGAAAAGAATCAAGCGGTTCTGAGAAGTAAAGGCCTAAGGCTGTATCCCTTTCTTTTTCTTGTTTAGTCTCCGGTAATTACCGTTAAATAATACTACCGTTAATAGATAACAATTACCGTTTAGATAATACTTCAGAGGATGAGTGTATATGAAGTGTAGTGTAGTCTTGTACAGGCTCAGTTCGACCGTTTCTGATATGTGTGGTTAATTGAAACCCGACCACCAAAGAACACCGGTATCCACGATCTATTATTCAGATCCGTATAATAGTAACTGCCTTTACTAGGAATTGAACGCTGGAACCCTAGGGTTCCAGAGCTTCCAAGGCTGTATCCCAAGTGAAAGGCAAATGAAGTATGTGTTTTTTTACACGGGCAACTGATAAAAGCTTACCAGGATTTATCTAGAAAAAAACTGAATATCTGATTAACAAATACTGTACCCGGGTTGGGAATTTGTATCGCTCTGTACAGATTAGTAATTAGAACAGCCTCCACCAAATCAAATAAATATACGGATATAAGGAGGTACGATCAAGTAGCACAATCTAAAGGAATATCTCAAGGCCTTCTTTCCATTTATTGGACATCCATCAGGCTCGCATTTGTTCTAGAGGCCGTGGTTTTTGTACCTAGGATAGAATCTAAGTCCCGTTCTAAGAATACCGCTCATCGATTTTGTATCGAGCAGTGGAGCCTCAAAATTGCGTGAGCTCCAGCTATGTAATAGTCATCTACAAACAGAGTTCGGCTTGTTTAGATAAATTTATTGCCCGTGCCTTGAATCGTAAAGTATTGGAATAATTCCGAAGCTGTTAGGTTAAACTCCACAAAAGGTTAATTAGGTGTTACCATCGTCGTATTAATAATTGTCGGTCGGGGTGTATCATTTTAGCCTATACTTTCCCGTCTATATAGCGCTATTGCTCTAGAAGGGAAAGTATTATAATCTATCCAGTTTGGGCTTATGCGGTTTTCATCGCGTTCGTGATCGATGATGGCCTTTAAATCACCTTATTTCTCTAGAACTATTGAACCGATTTTGACAAAACCGGGTCAGATTACTTCTGTATATGGGGGCTTTGTCGCCGGTAAATTTTCAACTTAAAAAGGTCAAGCGGGTGAGATAGTAGAGCAAGTTGACCCTCAGTTTCTCAAAATTTCTTCTAATTAAGGTCATATTTTTATTAGGCACGTTTGTTAACGATTAAAAATAACATATTTACAAAAAACGTTTTGAAAAATTGCACCCCCACCGCAAAAAAATGCCTGTTGTAGTCGTGTGATATGTCGTGACGTCACAGGTGAGCGGTAGAATTAAATAAATGAATAATATTTAAACTGTAAAAAAGTAACTCGTTCTGGCCGGGTCTCGAACTAATGAACGGACTTTCCTGGAACGCGGCTTAAGCCGCTTTCCAGGAAGAAAAATCATTAAATATTTAGATTTAATTTGATTTTTATACTTATCTTTATTTTATAACAATTTTATTATTATGTATTGACGTGACTTAACTGGAGCTTTTTAACAATGAAAGATTGATTTTATCGTTTTTCATATCGTTATCGACACGGAATATTTATAAGTGCGAACAAAAAGCACGATATTGTGTATTTTAAAGTTATTATAATTTTCATCCGTTTTACGATTTTTCTGTGTGAATGGATTTAATCGCTTAAATTTTTGATAAAGTAATTTTATATTGTTACGGTAACTTATTTGAGACGGTTTTTCTTCAGCTTAAGTTAATGAAGCTTTATATCCCGTTTGATAATAAAGAATCGCAGGTTACTCCGTAATGGCTCTCCGGTAACCTAAGCGGTTTAATTTCACTACCGAAATTCGTCGAAAAAAAAATTAAAGGAAACGTTTGTTTTGACTACTTTTTAACCTTATTCGATTTCGTTAAGTCGATTAAAAAAATTACATAATGAAAAACCACTTTATCGCGTGAATCGAATGACATTTCTTGATAAAAATTGTAATGGAATATTTTTTACTATAAAAGTAGAATTTTTTCAAGCTCCAGTTTATCCCCGCCGTGATGAATCCCATTTAATTATTTACACAATTTATTATTCATTTTATAAAATAAAAAGTTTTTTTTTTTAATGACCGTTCGTTGTTGATAAGAGCTATTGCTTTGAAAATGCCCGGTAATTAAAAAAACTGTTTGTTCCTAAGATATTCAGATCGGGCGAGGTCATTGAAAAAATGTTACAAGCGATTACAAGTATTAAACCGGCTCCACATTTTTACGATTATTATGAAGGGAATTCAAACTCACTGGTAAATATATACAGCGCGACTGATGTAAGTGTGAAATTTAAGTTCTATTCGTTATTGTACTATTAATTATTATTTTTTGTATTATGTTAGTTTCATTTTTTCGTAATATGTTTTAACGAGTAATTCTCGTAATCTCCTCCCCGTAAAAAATATAAATAAAAGGAAATAATTGTAATATGATTTGTTTTTTAGTTGTTCGTCGGCTTGTTTTGGCTAATTGCCATTGGCCAGAGTCCGATATAGCCGGTTTTAACTCGTGGTGGCATGCATTTATATGTTGTACACATTTAAACTCACGCGTTGTCTTTGCTTTAATTTGATTTTTTTTTTTTTTTTTATTTTGTGTATTTTTAAACGCAATTTATTGTTTATTAGCATTTATTTACCTCTTCCTTTACATTTTTGTGTACGATTTTTTCATTTTTGACTTTGAATCGTATTGAGCTTACCATTTTTTTTATCTATATATATAAAATTTAATGAAAAAATACGCTGGAAAATTGTAAATTCCGGGCTGAAAATACTACAGTATAATTCTGATAATTGTTTGTCGAGTACGGTCTGTCGTATGTGTCAGTAACCCGGTCGTTCATTGGGTTAGATTTTCTCAAAAAGACGTAGAAAATTCGAAAAACGAAATTCAATTTAATTCTTTTTTTTATTAGTAGGAATATAAACTTTTAAACATAATTTCGCGTATTGTAAATTTACTTGTTAATAATCTTGGATGTACGGCAATGTTTTTTGAAAGGATGTAAACAAGTGAAAACGGTCATTATTGGCTATTTGTTTTTAATTCTGCATATTTTAAGATCGCATGCGATCTTTAGATCGCATGCGACAGAAACCAAATACCAGTGGTATTTAACGGAGTGGTATTTGACAAATACCACTCCGTTAAGCCGAGTGGTATTTGTCAAATTTTAATCGATAAATATTCCTTTTTATCAATTATTATCTTTATATTAGACATCTATTAATTAAATTTCCTTGATAAACACCCTGCCGTGTCATTTATTAACAAATAAATCGATATATTAGTAATAATAGTTTAAGCAGTGGCGTATTAATAATGATATCTATATTCGTAAACGTAAATCATTTAGTTCATTTAGGAGTTAATAAAAACGCTAACTAAGCGATGTAGCGCGCGTTGATGTTTTCGAACATTATTTTTGGTTCTAGAATTACCGATGACCTTAATGAACACGCGATGTAACGACAGGGGGATCGTCGGTTGAGCGATGGCTAGTATCGAGGAGAAAGCAAAGTGCATATTACGGTTTTATGAAAGCGAATCTTTATTACTGTTCGTAGACGTTTTTATTTGCGGTTTAAGGAAACTGGAAGCGAGTACACAAAAAAGGTGCCGGTAGAACTCCCGTTTCCGAGGAAGTTGTGGATCAAGTAAGAGAAACTTTTTAGAGAGCCCGGGTAAGTCGACTCGTCGTGCGAGTTTAGAACTGGGAATACCGTATTCTACAGTCGTGAAGGTTCTACACTAACGCCTAAAACTTACATGTAATTGAAAATGGCTATAAACCACACCGTTACACTTTCGCCGTGGACATCTTGATAAAGTGAATGAAGATAATACGTAAGAAAAAGTAAACTTCTCTAACGAAGCTACTTTCCGTGTTTCTGGTTACGTTACCCGTCTTAAATGTCGGATTTCGGGTAGCGAAAAACCGCACAAACACAGCTTAATAGCCCGAAAATTAAGGTTTGGTGTGCATTGACTTCTTATGAAGAGATCTCGGCATTCGTTTTCGCCGATTCAATGGTTACTAGCGCTAGTTGTCTAGACGAGTTACAGTAGTACGCAGTACCGCAGATCGAACATCGGCAACGCAACGTTTACTTCGGGCAAAATGATTTACTATCGCGCTGGGGTTTATATGTTAATATAAACACGTAAGTACAGTGTTAGTCAAACGTTTAAGAACACCGTGAAAAATAAAACAAAATTTGAATTCTTTCTAAATACAAAAACGTTTACGAAAAATCAAAAAGAATCATCTTACAGTTAGTAATCAATGTGCCTTCCGTTGGCTCTTCGGACCGCCTTCACGCATCGATTCGATCAGCCTCCTTCATTCGTCGCTAGTGACGTCTTGCCACAACCCAGCAATACTCTGTTTTAAATTTCTTTGATTTGGGGTTCCTGTTGGCCAACTTGAATGCCGTAGAGTTTTATACGCGTTGTCCGTGGGATTAAGGTTTGGTGTGTGTGGTAGCTACGGTAGCAGTTCATTATCCTTGTCTTTGAACCAGGCTGCCTTAAAACGACTCCGGCGGCAAGGAACGTTGTCTTGCTGGTAAAGATACTTCTCTCCCTAGCCAAGTCATTGAAGGAACCGTTACTCGCTCCATTATTTGTACATATCTCTGGTTATCGGCTGATCCATCAATAAAATGTACATTTCTCCATTCTGCAGGGCCGTTTTAGGTTATGCACACCCAAATAATTATTGCTTTACCAGTTTAACGGCAGGTGCAATGCAGGATTGCAGAAACTTTTCTCTTCTAGTGCGCCTAACCTTCACTTGCCGACTGTGATACAGTTCGAATCAGCTTTCGTCTGAAAAACATCTTTGCCAGGCTTCTTTCATTCAATTACGCCTTTCATAAACCACCTCATTCGCCTTTTCTTAGCTTTTTCATTAATCAGAATTCAAGTAAACTAACTGTACTATCTTGTTCATGATTTTACGGTCAGTTCTTGTTGAGGTTAATCTGGTCCTATCCTTACGGGAAGCATCAAACAGTTGTTTTTAATTTTTTTACAGTCTCGCAGTGGAGAAATTTACATCCACAGCTGGCCAAAATTACTTAACTATTACAATCTAATCTTATCAACGGAGATTGTGTTAAATTGTATTTTACCTACTTTAAAACTACCCCGGTGTGATTATTCACAATTAAAAACATTTTCGACAATTTTACGTAACAAGTTTTCTTTTCAGATACCAGTATTGTTTTCGTTTGACTTAATCGTTTACTTTCACAGTAAACTTATTTGTTTGATTAGCAGTGCAGATAAACAAGAAAATATTGCATAAAAAAGCAATTATATTTAATTATAATGTTATTTTACTATGAACTAATTATTTATTTTTTTTACTTAAATACTAAACACACATAAAATACATTTATGTAGTTATTCCTACATAAAATTAACTACAGTTAACCAACATAAAGGCAACAGAAATACAAAATAGTTTTCAACACATTTCCTTATAAATGAAGGTTTGACTTAATAAAAGTACACGATCCAAAACAGTAGTAAAAAGATATAAAATAAGTAATTTATATTGCTTCAAAAGTTGTGCCCTATTGATATCTTACGAATGAAAGAGGTTTAAATTTCTATATAGAATAGAATTTCTATTGTTTCTTTGCCGAACGACTTGTTTCTTTTCTATGGTATTTTTCTTGTGCAACTCAAAAAGGGATCTGAATGAGAAACAACCTATTTAAAATGACTATTGCACTTTTCCCTCAAAAACTTTCTCGAGAAGTTTAATCTACATTGTCGAAAGTGTTTATTTCTCGCTTCAGCTGCTTCTTCCGATAGCTGACCGATCGGTAATATAGCACTTCTAATAACAGTCGATCTATGAATCAAACTTTTATGAAGGGTCGGGGTCATGGGGTGCCACCCGTACAGTTCAATGCATAATTTTGCTGCAGCTGAAGCAAAAACTTGAAACTTCTCGCGGTCTATTTGGCGGCCGCTTGAGATCGCCTTCAAAATAATTTTGCAGTTTTTTGCTTCGTTGTACGAAGTAAAGGAAGTATTGTGATCGCGAAAGATTTCGGTTTCCAGATTTCAACGGAAATATCCATTTTGACTAGATACGGCGCGATGTCTGTATATGTATGTACGTACTTACGTACCTCCCATAACTCAAAAACGATTAGCCGTAGGATGTTGAAATGTTGGATTTAGGACTATTGTCACATCTAGTTGTGATGTTACAACCCCCCCCCCCCTTGATTGCAATCGACTAAATCAAAAGTGTCCAAAAAAGCCCAAAATTAAAAAAAATTGGATTTTGGACTTCTTAACTGCAGTAATAAGCTCTCATTGAGAGATTTTCAGCGATATATCATAAGTGGTACTTATTTTCATCGCTTTCAGAGTTATAGCCAAATAAAATTTTAATTAATGAAATATTTGGATATTTGGGAAGGCACATCGGTTCGAATCAAACTTCGTCTCCCTTTTTTTTTAATTTAAATATACTGATTTATTAGTAATCATTAACCTCTGATTGTAAACAAAAATTTACGATTCAATAATAACAATAAAAAAAAAAAAAAAAAAAAATAGAAAAATATCAGAAGTTATTAATGAAATAAAATTTTATGCACTTTTAAAAATGTGTATATGTAATTTAATAAGCGTACAGGGAAATCATGTGTTGTCTACGTAAAATATTTTATTAGACGAGCATTTACTATTGTTATACGAGCAGTCGTTTCTGGGTCAGAGAAAAACCGTCTTGACGTGCTACCGTCATTAGTGTTACCAAAGCCCTGCTTTGGGATGTCTACCGGAAAACCCATTTCCTCTTTGAAGGTATCTTGTATTTTCTGTTTTGAATTGTTTACCGTATTCTTTTCTTCTTGAGTTTTAACTTAACACATGTTGGTAAGAATTTTATACGCTAAATCCAGCAATGATTTAAAAAATGGAATTCTTGCGTGTAAAAATTGACAGACCAAATTTCAAATAATCGGAATTTTGTTCGTGAACTGTATCCAATTTATTGAAATCTTTCGTTGTCTTCCCGCAAATGTAACACTCATTGTTCATGATGTGCCAGTGGCAGCATTACAGATTTCCATATCTACTACAGTCTTTATCAGAACATGTTTTATTTTAATTGTAATTCAATGATCGGGGCAAAAAAATTTGCAAAGTCGCGAAAGAACTTTGAAAAATATTACTATTACTCACCAATATCTTGAAATTTTTGTTCGAATTGTATCTGTTGAGGCCTATCACATCACCGCCACCACTTAAACTAACGAGAAAGTTTGCATATGAACTTACTTAGATTGAAGTCAATCCTCTCAGATTGAACTAATTTCTACATTAACCGTTCAATTGACTGCACTATGCAAGTGAAACATTCATTGCAGTTTTAGAAAATTAGCGATTTTCTTGCTCAGTTTTTTTACAAAATAGCAGCTGTATGCCGAAAATATTTTTTTCTGAAATAAGTTACTGATAAGACAAGGATCTTTTCAATACAAACATCATGGGCCGACAGGCCCTGATAAATTTTGAAACACCTTTCCGAAGTTAAAAGTATGTTAAAAAGACTGTCTTATTTCTGAGTTAATTTTGTAATCTACAAAATATTCTAAAAATAATTATTGGAAATAAGTGTACGTTCCTTTTAAAACATCAATGCAAAATTTTAAGTAGATCGCTCGACATATATTATCAAAAATAATAACAAAATGAAACTAGGAACAATAAAAAACAACTAGCTGCTCGTTTCGATGCTTTGACATGACTGAATTAAAAATCAGTTAGCATATTAACCAGAGATGAATCGTGCGTCTGAAACTGTTGGACTTTGTGAGGCTATAGACTTTCAGCTACTGGAATATGTAAGTTTTGCCGATGTTTGGCAAGTTTAAATTTTTGCTTTTGGCCAGCTATTTCGTAGAAATAGTTCACTGTGAGTCTGCTCACGCAGGTTTTCGACACTCCAACTTTTTCTGCAATCAGTCTATAGCTTAAGTCACTTTTCCACATCCCCCATAATCTGCCACTTATCCTGTATTCGCTGACTTTCTATATATTTTTAGATTTTTAAGCAAAGAAATTAACCTAAAATACGCTTATAGTAAGATTGACGGCACACAAAAAAAAGTGATGGGAATCGGTTGTTTAGCCAATGCTACCAACTCTCTAGATCCTGATTAAATTGGTGTGCCAGTCTGATATTACGTTTCTTACGTTTCTTTCCTGCAAACTTGTACACATACCAAAATTAATTAGTCTGGATGTACCCGTTCTAAAGTAATAATTTTTGAAAATTAAAATACTGCTTAATATTTTACGCCGTTTTTAAAAAACAAATTGCAATAAAATCATTTCTATAAAAGATAGAGTTCAAATTTGTTCAAATTTAAAAACTACTTATTTTAAGTGTTATTTAACTAATTAGCATTGTAGGGTTTAGCAAATGTATGAGGACAGGAAGCAGTAGTGTGTAATTTAGGGAATATCCTTAAACGTTTGACAGTTACTGTACATTGCTTTGCTATTTTTTTATTATCTAAAATGCGCTGAATAATTTATGATCACAGTATTTCTAATATTTTTTAAATCTGTATTCTTTACTAATAATATACTTATTTGTAGTGTACTGTTTTAATATTTATCACTTGGTTTTATATTTTTGGCTTCGGATACAACTTTGTAAAAGAACTTCCGCGTACGCGTGGTATTGTTTGTGCAAATACAGCGCCACTCCTTGTCTATTCTAATTTGTCCGATTTAGTATACATTGCTATCGACTCTTGGTACGTAGGTAAATAAAAAAGATAGTCTAACGATTCAGGATATAGTCGTTTTATTTATTTAATACACAAAGTTAAAAATTTGAAATTATTTCTCAAAATAATCTTTAATTTATCCATTTGTCCCGTGTTTTATCTAGTCCATTATTTCGATAGGTGGGAATAAATCGTTCAGGATTACACAGCGAAAAATCCCGTATATCGATCGAAAAGCATTTTTGAGTCGACTCCTGGTAATGCTTGCTACATCGTTGAGCGGTCGGTAGGGAACTTTTTGTCGTGCAGCAGAATCACTTTTACTCATCTCTGTGCTCGTGAAACGATGTAGGCTTAAATTCGGATGACACTATTTGAGTACCATCGATTATTCTTGATCCTCCAGAAAGTCACGCCTTCAATATCCTATACAAACTGACAAGCACTTTGTCGGCTGATGGCTTTAACTTGAAATTTCCGTCGTTGAGAAAATATTTTGGGATATATTATTCCAAATTGATCGTAATAAGAAGGGGAAGGTGGTGAGAATATCTTCAGCAATGTAGTAATAACCTTTCGAGATACTAGAGTGACCTAAATATCTTCCTTTTTTCTGTTTAGCCTCCGGTAATTACCGTTCAAATAATTCTTCAGAGGATGATATGTATGAGTGTAAATGAAGTGTAGTCGTTACATTCTCAGTTCGACCGTCCTGAGATGTGTGGTTAATTGAAATCCAACTACCAAAGAACACCGGTATCCACGATCTAGTATTCAAATCCGTGTAAAAATAACTGGCTTTACTAGGACTTGAACGCTGTAACTCTCGACTTCCAAATCAGCTGATTTGGGAAGACGCGTTCACCACTAGACCAACCCAATGTGATTTTAATGGGTGATTTAAATGTCTACCGATCCATAGTGTAACTTCATTTTACTTGTTTCGAATTTCCCAAAAAATGAAAAACAATAAATTCCCCAATTAATAATTAGTTGTAATTTCAATAATAAAGACTTACTAAATACAAATATGTAGCGAAATTATAAAAACATTCGTTTTGAAAAATATTTCCAGTAGAAGACATCGGTGAGTGAAATTCTTATTCCTATATGCTAGGTGTAGCTAGAACGGTATTCAATCTCTGACTGCAATAATGTGTTCTGTTTTACCATGAGGACGCACATGTTTGTCGTGTACTAATTTATTTATTTGCAGTTAGTTTATATAAACTAAAAAATAAATTATTTCAGTTTTTGGGTGTTATAAATTATGAATTGAAGTTACGGAATAGATAATTAAAAAAATTGTTTTTAAACGTTTCAACTCGAAAAAAAGTGTACTAATTTATCTGTATTTTTTTTCTATCTTCACTGCTTAATTAAAGAACGGTAATATTGCTTGAAGGTAATATTACTTATTTAGCTTCAGTCTGACATCAATATAGTTTGGTTGTTGCTTCATATCTCAAATTATATAAATTCAAATAGAGTTTGAAATCTCATCTCGTTAAATTAACATTTTAAGATTTTTAAGCATTAATTACAACAGCAACTGTTACAGTTACTAAAATTATCTAGTGTAAAATAATAATTACAAAAGATTAGTAAGCTAGAAAAAAAAAACGATTTTCAGTATTCTGAAAGTATATACTTATTATCCTTCAGTTAAGGCATAAATTCCTTTCTGGTGTAGAAATCTGATTCATCGTTATTATTTTATCCCTTTCGCGACATAGTTTTCGAGGGCCGCTTCTTCTGAACAGGCAGTATTGGACTACGATAGAGGCACAGCAACCCGTCTCGTATTTCTTTATATATTTTTTTTTGTCTTCAGTCATTTGACTGGTTTGATGAAGCTCTCCAGGATTCCCCGTATAGTGCCAGTCGTTTCATTTCGGTGCACCCCTTACATCCTACATACCTAACAATTTGTTTTACATATTCCAAACGTTGCCTGCCGGCATACTTTTTCCGTTCTACTTGTCCCTCCAATACTAAAGCGACTATTCCAGGATGCCTTAATATGTGGCCTATAAGTGTCTCTTCTTTTTACCTATATTTTTCCAAATGCTTCTTTCTTCATCAGCTTGCCGGAACACCTCTTCATTTGTCACTTTATCCATCCGTCTGATTTTTAACATTCTCCTATAGCACCATATTTCAATTAATCTAATCTTTTTTTCTCAGGTACTCCGTTCGTCCAAACATATACTATCAGAAATGTTTTCTTGACATTTAAATTAATTTTTGATGTAAAGAAATTATATTTGTGACTGAAGGCTCGTTTTGCCTGTGCTATTCGGCATTTAAATCGCTCCTTCGTCCATCTTTAGTAATTCTACTTTCCAAATAACAAAATTCTTGTACCTCCATAGTCTTTTCTCGTCCTATTTTTATATTCAGTCTATAAATGAAATGAATGTCGGTTTGTTTTTCTTTAATCTTCCCTCTACTATTAATCGAGTGCTGAAATTGGTTCCCTCGTCCCTATACGTTTCCTGAAACTAAATTGGTTTTCTCCTAACTGTTGTTTATTTTTATATTTGCTGTATAATTTTTAAAACGTATTGCAATTTAAAAGTTCGTTTTTTAATGAGCGACAAAATAATAAATTTTGTTTAAATAGTGAAAATATATCCGTACTCTTTACAGAGTATCCCAGGAAGAATAAGGCCGAAAAAGCTTGGAACGAGATAACGTAAGAAATACATCTGATTACATCCGATAGATGTAAGTAAATTTTAAAACGCGTTTGTTACCCGTTCAAAAGTAAATTCTACAGTTTTATACCTCTTTTCGATCCGTTGAAAATTTTTTTCGTTTATAACATTTCACTCTAGGTATTGTCTCGTCACATCGATTAAGACTTTCATCTTGAGCGCGTCGAGATTCAACGGTAACGTTGTACTTTGTAATCTACAATCAAACGTCGATATCTCAAACATTTCTTCGCTGATAATCCTTCCTGCAGAGCTAGATCTGTCAACAGTGAACAAACCGAAACTACCGAATGTTCGATCATCATGGTAATTACGGTTGAAAATTACAGAATTCAGATGTTATTCCTTAAAGTCTATAAGCAGTTTTGATAAAAAGGAGGCTCGATAAATCTTATAAAACATATGTTGACGAGACGAGACGAAACGCTTATAAAGGATTCCAAATAGCCCCGTCGCATCGGTTGGTTAGTAAAGAATTGCACAAAATTTAATAAATTACGATTTATTTACATTTAATATTTTATTTTAGTTCGTCCTATCTGAAGAACGAAATATTGTAAAAACATCCTAGTTATTACTTTTTAATCGGTCGAAATTTAAAGACTAATGGAAAACATTCGAAGAAGTGGCTTTATCTGAAGTTTAAAATTTCATTTGAGTGGATCTGCCGCTAAAGCGACGAAACTGTATTACGTGGAAAAGATTACGCTGTTTTTATCGCCTTAAGACTGTTGAATACCGCCTTAAAGTTTAGAGCGTTGATGAAGCGATAAACTTTTCTCTTTCGGAAAAATTTGTCATCAATCGCTAGTAGAAATGAAGAGGACTTAGAAAAATAATTAAATGACCCGATATGCAATTAAAACTGCTACAAACGTTTACGTAGGATAAGGGAAATAACATTTTAAGCTAGAAAGGAGCGATGTAGATAAAGCGTTCATAGATTACTCGAAGCAAAAAAATAATCACTGAAGATGGTTATTTTCGTCTTGTAGGTTTCCTACCGGAAACCCGAAATTAATCTGAAGTTAATTTAATACGCCTTAAAATACGTTGAACTTAAGATCTACGGATGCAAAAAATCTGTAAATCATGAACACGTCACAACTTAACAACTACACTCAATCGGGCCCAAGAAACGAATTATTCGAGTCGTTTACTCTTTTTGTAATCATATTCTTCTTGGATTACATATCTGTTTCTTCGGCATCTTTTATAAATTACTCGACCGACACACAAAACTATGCAAATAAGCAAAATACATTATAATAAACTTCGCTTTAGGTCTTCAATAATAACGGATGTTTCAAAAAGGATGCAACCCCTTTCATATATTTGCAGCCGCTTTTCGTAATGTTTGCCACTAACGTTTGAAATCTCACTTTCAATCTTAGCCACACTTTTTAAATACCCCCGATGAAAAAATTTGCCGGTGTAAGATCTGGAGATCTTGGTGGCCAACAATCCTTTTGACCGTAACACATGCAGCGTTTCATTAGCGGTATGACGCGTTGAGTTATCCTGTTGCAACCGACATTCTCGTTCGTGTAAATCAAACACGGCAATAAACCGTTCGATTAAGTCGGGATAAACCACACCGACTACAGATTTATCAAAAAATAAAGGCTCTATTACACTACGCCGGGATGTCGTACACCAAACTCCTATTTTACCTGCGTGTGTGGGCTATTCCGGCGAAACCGTGTCTTGTTGCTGAAATAAACACGATCCAAAATTTCAGTACCGTTGTCCTCAAGAGAACGAAACCGACGTAGATACAGTAAACGTTTTCCGCGGTCTACTTCTTGAACGACACCGATGCGGTAAGTGTGCGATTGTAATTTTTTAGTATCCCTGAAAGCTATAGATAATGAAAGCCCGGCCGGTAAAGATAACTTCCTGAGCTATATTCTGGCGGGCGAGTCGTCGTTCTTTCACAACCTTCAGAACTTCTACTGTTAACGGTGACTGTCGAACTGTGCTTTTCTGATCGTGTACATATTCCTATTCTCACGTTATCTATTAATCAAACGCGATATTGTCGACTTATTACGAACTGAAGAACTGGGAAATTTTATCCGAGACTCGTCTTTCACTCGTTCGGAAGATTTATACACGCAGTAAGTCTCTATAATAAACACACGTTCGTCCTTGGAAAACGATATAATTAACACAATAGAGATGAATTTATACTGTACAGTTGTTAGTGGATTAGAAAGACTTTTCAACTCTTAAAAGCTACTAATCTTGAGTACAGTGTTGCCAACTGACATCTAGGGAGAAATAAAATTTACCTACGCGTGACTTTTACATTCTTAATATTAGGGTGGCGTCCTTTTTGAAGTACCTTATTATAATAATAATAATACCAATAACAACAACCAAACAATAACCTACCAACCAACAACCACCGACCGACGACGACGACGGACGACAACCAACCAACCAACCAACCAACCAACAACAATAATAATAATAAAACGTTTAATTTGAAATTGGCAGGGTCTAAGACATCTTATATTAAAGATATCTTAAAGGAATTTTGCTTATTTCATAATATTTATTTTCTAACTATTGCGTTAGAAAATAAATATACTCTTAAATTTCATTTAAGAGTAACGTTATTATTAACTTTTCTTCTGCACTCAAAAATGTAGGCGTGTTTGTATTTTGTTTTTGAATAATTTGTTCCACACGTTGGAACTTTTTCCGACATGCCGGACAAAGTTGTAGAAACGTGGGTTTGCTCGTTCTCTTAGGAGGTTGAAATTCGATATAATGGTCTATTAATTCTCTTGCGATGAGAGATATTTTCTTATTAATATTCCTGTGAATATATGGATGAATTCTGAACAAGCGGGGAATATAATGAACTAAAGGATATCGTTTACAGACTGAAGTTTATACTTTTAAGATTGCGACACGCTTCGTGTGCAGAAGCTGTAACTGTGACTGTGTTTGAACTCGGATGGAAACGAACTATAGGAAGACCGTGATCGCAGTTTAAAGTATTTTACGAACGGTCAGTCGACTCGATAAGGGGCGATACCGCAGTCGATAGCCGATACTCGTGAAAAAGAAACGATCTGTCTTCGGGATATCTGTACATTCCATTACAAAAGCGGGAGTGAGCGATGCTGCGGGGTGTATCACAGTGTTGTAACTTGCCGGTTAATGTTTATTGTAATCAATCGATTTTATTAAGATAGCATAACCAAATCTTAAAACGTTATTTCCTTTTGTCTTCTTTTTTAGGTAGATTTCATGATAGATTAGATTAGGTTATAGAGTAGGTAGATTAGATTTCATAGTTGTAATGGGTACCATGATTCGACTTTCGGAAAAGTTCGACATATCTTCGCATTTCATATGCCCCAGACCCCAAAACCACCGTCAGTTCAAAATGTTATGGACACGATAACTGCCGTAATTTTGTGCTAATCACTTCCAAATTGATGCATAAAATATAGCGACCCAAAAATCTCGGTTGAGTTCTTTAATGGGTAAAATCGGACCATGGGGTTGGAAATGGGGGACGGGCTTTTTCGAAAAAAAACAAAACAGCGCTATAACTTTCTTAAGTAAAATATCGAATTCGTTTAAAGTTCCTACTATTCTTTGGATAAGGGCCTAAAACTTATCTAAGTAGAGTTTTTTGATGATCACCTACCATTGTCCAGGGGATGGAAAAAATGGGGTTTCGAAGACAAAAGAAATCATACCTCCCGTAATAGGCACATATCGAATCTGTTTAAAGTGGTCGTTAGTCCTCTAAACATTACCTAAAACTTTTGTCTGTAACAATTTTTGATACGACCAACCGTTACGGCAGGGGATGATCGAAATGTTGCTGGAATTGTAAGAAGATGGGGCTTGTGTGCTAAATATGTGAAACTCTTTTGCACGCGCAACCGTTGTCGTATTGAGTAAATTTGAAGTTTTAATTAACTTAAAGGTGGACATTTTTTCCCCTACTTAGCAACGGTGAAATCTACCTCCGGCGTGCCGAAAGGGATTTTTTAAATGTATGTTTACCTGTCATTTATTTCGGTGCTTTCTCCTAAGACACGGTACAAAATAATGTTTTCGTTAGCGATTAAAATTTGTATTGGTTAAAACGGCAGATCTTTTTTAATCGTTTTCATAAAATTATGAGTGTTGAAGATCGTTTGAGGTCGATAGTGATATAAATTTTTACGTTTAATATTCGTTTCACCGTTTTTCATAAAGTACATTGCGAGTAAATGTCTTTGTTGATTATAATATCTGATTTAAACGACTCTTTTTTGGCTGTTTTATTTGAAAGATTACTATCGTTTTGAAGTCGGATCTCTTCTGACTGGTGATTCTTTGTTATCTCAGATCTTGTATTTATTTCATCTTTTAAAATTACTACTGTTTGTAAAATTTACCGTGTATAACAGGTGTGTCGTACGCCTTTAGTTTTATAAAATACATCTTTTATTTTATTTCAAATCGTAAAATGAAATAACATGTCGGAAGATTTATTTTTTTTTATCTTTCGTATTCGAGTTTGTGTTTTCCTTCATAGTGTTACATCTTGCTTCATTATATTGTACAATTTTTATGCGGTCGAGTACAGTCGTTTGGTCGAATTATTGATTATTATTCGGGAAAATGGCTTAGGGTATAGCGTGATTGACTTCAATGATGAAAATGTCGAGTTGAATATTCGGTAGTCGATCTATTTACTAGTTTGTTTTATCGTTTAAACAGTTTATTTTAGTTGGGGGTTTAAATGTATTTCATTTTATTTTTGATCATTTATCGATAAAACTTTTTTTATTAAAAAAACAAATTGTTAGTTTTGATTTAATACGATACTATTTTTACTTTTGTTTTTCTAGTTTTTTAATAATTTTTGTTAAAATTTGTTATGCGTTTTTATTTCTCGAGATGTAAAATAAACCAACGTCATTTTTTTAGGATGTTTATTAAATTTACTTTCTCAGCCGGCATGTTAGTATCAATGTCACACAAATTAATTCGTCGGTTGCTATATTAATTTAGTGTGTTACTGTGAGTAGTAGAAATAGCATCGATTTGCTAAGGTAATAAATAACTTACAAAATACAATCGAACCGATCAATGTGTCTGCTATTTTCAATGAATAAACAATAGACGTATTCCAAACCGCATATTCCTTCCATAAGGTAGCCGCGAAATATAAATAGTACATAACAAGTTAATTGGTATGTCTAAATTGTATTTATTACAGAAAAACTTTTACTTCATTAATGTTTTTTAAATATATTGTATTAAATATAATTTATATATATTAAATGATTTTTTTGATTCCTTCATAGAACAATTTCTGTTAAAAACTTACGTCACAGGTTTACCTGCGGTTAATAATAATTATGCACCCTTACCTTAGCTTAAGTGCATTGTTATAATTTATCAATCGACATGCAAATGTTAAGAATTTTTTGCGTGTGCTGTTTTTTTATTAGTAATTATATATTTTTTCTGATTTGTGTACGTATATATATACACGTATATTCTATTCTATACTATTATACAGGGTGTCCCATATAAAACGCAACCCAACCTTATATTGGTAGGTATTGAAATAATAAAAAGGCATGTGTAAATGTAAATGTAATTTTTATTATTACCAACCATTACCTTACATTTAGAGTAAATGATGGAAGTGGCCGCCATCTTCTTGAATACAAGCTTCAATTCTTTTTACAGCGTTTCTTGCAACTTTTTTCAAAGTTTGTGGCTGGATATTTAATACGGCTTGTTCAATATTGACTTTCAATCGTTCAAGTGTTCGTGGTTTGTCGCTGTAGGCTTTTTCTTTGAGGTAACCCCGTAGAAAAAAATCCGCCGCAGTCAAATCTGGAGATCTTGGTGGCCACAAGCGTCGACCGATAACACGATTACCAAAGAATTCCTCGACGAAATCAGAAGTTGAACCTGCGTAGTGCGATGTCGCACCGTCATGTTGTAGCCGGCAGTGTCTGTCTTCCTCTTCCGAGAGTGCGATGAACTGAAATAAAATATCCTAATATCGTTCTGCATTAATGGTGTACTCGAAAGAAATAGGACCGATTATTTTCTTCCCCGATATCTCGCACCACACGCCCGACTTTTGCAGGTGTAATTGTTTTTCGTGATAAACGTGGGGGATTTTCAGCGCTCCAAATTCTACTGTTTTGGCTGTTTACGTAGCCAACCAAATGAAACCGTGCTTCATCTGTGTAAAATAACGAATCCATTCCCTCGCGCAGAAATCGACGTTGACAATATTGTAGCCGTTTTTCTTTGTCGGGCTCAAGAAGTCGATGAACCGTTTGAATGCGATAAGGTCGTAATTGTAATTGTTTGGTCGCCCGATGAACAGTTGATTTAGACGAATTAATTTCAGTAGGCAAACGTCTGATCGATTTATTCGGCGAGGCGAGTAATCGATCTTTGATTTCAGCGACTGTACCTGTATTTAACACTGATGCAGATCTTTTGTGTTCCTTGTTATTAACAGAACCGGTCTCTTTAAATTTTGCGACTAACCTTAATACTGATGTTTTGTTAGGAGCTGGTTTATCTGGGTACTTATGGCCAAACAAATCTTGCACTGCAACCCCTGATTTCTTACTGAAGTACGACTCGACAATGAAAACACGTTCATCTAGCGAAAACACTATCTTGTCTCTAGCAATACACTGAACGTTATGATTGCATTGTTGTTACTATCGGTAGTGTTCTACTGCGTCGCCGCGATGTTCAGATGTTGGACGAGTCCATTTCAGTAACGAGTAGAGGAGTAAGTTTGACTTTTGAAATTTCATGGATGAGTGATTGATGGGTTGCGTTTTATATGGGACACTCTGTATAAATAGGAATAGGGCCTTTTTCAGATTAACAAAAAACGATTCGATCAATCGCAGCTAAATTTTTATCCATGTTTCTCGGCATAAGTGAAAAGATTTTTAGATATAGTTCATCTCGAAAAAAAATATAGTAGTGGAAATTTGCCAATTGAAGCAAAAACTTTAATGCATCCACGGCCAACCTTTTTCAATGAGGTGCCATTTTTTTCAGCGTTGAATCTTGGAGTGCCAGTTTCATGACCAAGTTTTTCCATTTTCTACTTTTTCTTTATCTTTAAGGTTATGACTTCGCTTACCTGTTACGTGATACTTTTCTTAACAGACTTATTTTTTAAATACTACTCTAAATATCGCATCAGGCAGCAACAAAAATGAAAAAAAAATTAAACGATAATCTTTTCCGTTCAAAATAATTTTTTTTTTATAGTTCTGTTTAAAATAACTTTGTACAGTTAAATATAAATCACCATTTTATTACGAAATATAAATTGTAAAAAATTATTTCAAACACGCACAATTATTACAGATGTAAATTATACTAAAACAGTGATAATTATTCTAATAACACTACTACTTGCAAAATTTTAATTAATTACTTGCTAAGTTTATTTTTAAGAACATTATGGTGCTGGAGATCAATTATTTCTGTTTGAATTTCAGAAGGGTAGCGGCACAAGTCTTCAGTAGCAATAGAAAATGGGTTTGTAAAAAGTTCAACATTTTTGTAGTTATTTTGGAAGTCGTTAAATCTTGTTTCAAATGAGACTTAATTATGAAATTAAGTTTTCATACCTGTCATAATTAGGAAGACTGCCAAGTTTGATCGCTAACTCTATCATTAATTTGAATTGTATCAGTTTTTTTATAAAAATCGTTTGAAAAAAGAGAAACTTAAACCGTAAAATAAAATATATAGAACTAAATAACATCGGAAAAAAGCAATCATTTTACCTTGTAGTTTTACATTAAATTGTTCAAATGTTCCATAACATTTGTAAGAAATGCCATATCCCACAGCCAATCTTCATTTTTTAGAAGCAAGCAGTCATCGCGCAGTTTACCTTTCTCTTCCATAAGACGCTCTCGCCAAGATTCCAAAATCTGTTAAGCGCCTTGCCTGTCGAAATTCAGTGTACATTACAAGATTAATTTACTGTCTTATTCCACCTCTTCGGGAAGCAAGCAATTAAAAAATTCATTCTTGGCGATTAAGCGCGCTTGATCGAATCCTGTTTATACACCGAATTACCGGATCAAGAAGTTAGATAAACTGATATCCTTAATGTAAAGCGACTCTATATGCAGTATGCAGATAATTTTCGATTAGCGGTAAAAAACTTTTATTTTTACCGATCATAGCTGGGGCTCCATCCGTGCATATATCCCGTTGTAAGTTATTGTTTTCATTGACTGATTTTATTTCATTAAAGATGTCTTCGCCTCTCGTTGTTATTAATTGCCGCAATTCTAAAAGTTCTTTAATAACATCAAAATTCTCATTGATGCAACGCACAAAATTACTTAATGGTGGGAAGTTGAGCAGAGTTAGTATTATCAGTGCTCTCGTGAACAGCTAAAGAAAAATATTTAAACGAAGTTATGGAAACACAATTTTCGTATTAATGTTCCCAGCCAGATCATCTACGCCAGGTATCACCGTGTTCCACGAAAGGGCAATTTGTTTCACCATTTTTTTTAAATTTTCGCTTCGGAAGCGTAATTAGCAAATATTTGCAGACTAGTTTTGAAAATTTCTTCCCCGTTATGGTAAGGTTTCTTTTTTCTCGCAAAAAAGTAAAGAAATATTGAAAGAGGTTATGACGGTTGACGTTAAATTTTCATATTTCTTTTTTTTATAACCTCTTTTTTTTGTTAACGAATTCCGCCCTCAAAGATGTACCGAGAGGATATCTTTCATTAAAATTGCCATGGCTTTGCTTGAAATGTCTCTCAAAGTTAAATTTTTTGGGCGCTGCTACAATAGCACCACAAATAAACAAACTGGCTTCCATGTATTTTGATTAATAAAAAAAAAGAGTTCCTCTCACGTATTATTGGAATCAACAAGAGCAATATCTTCTTCATATTTTCGATCTGAAATAGATGGCTTATTTAAAGACATAGTACGAGCAAAACTTAAACGATACGAACGAAAATAAAAGTAAAATTCACGTAAATCTGATCCGAGATCGACTTCATACGACTACTGTGCAAGTTACCCGAGGCAACGTCGAATTTTCAATTGTATAGAAACCTCAAATACAAACGTTCCCTTACCGCTCCTGGATCCGAAACACTAGATTTGTATATAAGATTTTTTTTCACGAGAGCTGATTGGTCAATAACCGGAGGTTTTTTCACGAGAGGGACCCCGCTCTTTCTAGTTAAATTTTCACCACGAAAGCGTGTGGTAAGCACAATTTTGTATCGCAAAAAAAAAACAAATAATTAAAATTTCATGAAATAAACTAATTATGTAGGTAGTTTTATTACTTTGCCGGTTAACGGTGAGTGAGCCACTATATTTTCATATATTAATAAACAATATGCGATTGTATTGGGTTTAAAATTCTCTTTAACTACAGTATTAATTTTTAAATCAATAACACCGATTTTTATCGATCCATCTTGTCGTGAACAATCAGTCACGTATAAGGGATATTTGTTTTTTATAATCTGAATATGTGTATGGTGGATCAGTCAATTTATAATATATTTGTTTAAAATCCACAACATCTTGTACATCAACATTCGATCCCCTCTAAATCCTCATATGAATAACAGTTTGAATTTATGAATACTTTTAATATTTTTAACGTTACACGAATCAAATTCAGACCCGTTCTTTGTAGCTTTATTTAATCTATGGGCTTGGAAGCCTACAATAACGTATCGAGGTTTGTCTAATTGTGATGATATTTTTACATTCCAAGTCAAAGATTTTATTTGTAGGACTGTTGGATTCTGATGAAGTTCCTTCCCAACTTCTTAATTGTATACGCAACTAGCTATCTCAACAATAAAAAAAATAAACAATCTACATCCTTTATCACCTATCATACCGCTTACACTGAAAATAATGATGCCCGATTTTTTTTCAAAACATTTTTATAAATTTAAAAGCGATCAGAACTGTTAACCGAATGGTTACTAGACAATAAAAACATATTTTTATTTTATTTCATCATCAAATACAAAAAATATTGTGAGAAAAGGGCGTATTTCGAGAATGTTGTAGTCTGACGCATGAAACTAGCGGCTATCGTTCCTGAAAGTTTGAAAGGTGCCTTCCGGTTAAGCCTTTCAAAATCGCGTTAGAATTGGCCTATAATCGCACCCTTTTCGAGATTACACCCCTTTTTTTATTTATGATGTGATGAATAGTTAATAAAGAACTAACAATGATTTTGAAGTTTAAACTGACATAGATATTAAATAATCATTATTGTTTAAATTAAAAAATAATCGATGATATATTACACTATCGCTGAAATTAATGATGACCAAACATCATAATAAAATTTACACTTAATCATGGTGAGATTGCAGTTAAATTTCACTGTGAAAGATTGGATTCGATGAGAATATAATAGTAAAACAGTGGTTCCCTTTGTAGTTGAGAAATCATTATAAATAGTGACGGGGAGGATCCCCATGACAACATCAAACTATTCAATGAATAAAACGCCTTAAACATACGTTTTACTATGAATTTTTCAATAAATCAACTGTTTTAACAGGTAACTTTAACCGGACTCCTAATACTAATTTATCCGAATACTAGAGTTGTCTTCTGTTCCTAAGTAATTGTAATTATCTAAAAAAAAAACTATTTTAATTTACCAAAATTTCGTTTAAATTTTTGAATGGAAATAAATATATATTTTATAGTCGATTATTCGAACCTTCACGATTTGTTTAATTTTAAGGCAATGGCCTGAACATTTTAATATTAATTCGCTTATTTCTAGAAAATAATTCATTAGCTGATTCAGAAATGCAGTAATTTAAAATTTATTTATTATAGTATACTTTTCTTTAGTGATCCTACGCTTTCCACAAACTGAATTCGAACCCAGGACCCGGTCTCTAACTTTCTTTTTGCGTAAAAACATACCTTCTTTTTTAATGATATCAGGGAATTCTTCTCATTGTGTATGGCTGTCAATCATTAATTTAATAATTGTCTTTTTTTATTTTCAATGAAACATATTAACAATAGCATTGATCTTTAATCTCTATTTAATGTACATATAATATTATGTAGTACTTTCTTTATTTTATTTATTTATTAATATTATTACAATAATTTAAACTTTACAATTTATTGAAAATATTAAACAATTTTGCAATTTTATATAATAATTAAAAATATTTAAAATTAATATTTTATTGTTGTTACAAATCATTAAACTTATATACAATAAAATGATGTAAAGATGGTGGGAAACGATTTGAAGATTGGTTTCGTAATAAAGAACCTAAAAAATTGATAAGGTATGTTGCCCCCGCAGATCTGCGGGACCAAAATAATTTATAAAATCGTTTCAAAGGGTACAAATCCACTAGATTTAGTAATTTCTGGTTTGTAGATAAACATAATAGAATATTAACTTTTCAATTTATAGAAATCTTGGTGATTTTAATCTAATTATTGATACAAATACAGGATTTTTTAATGAAACAAAATTATGTCAAAAGGGGGGGAAAGAATTAAAAAATTGGTTTCGTAATAGATTCGAAAGAATTAATCGATTATTATTCAAAAAAATTAGTCGGCTCGAATTTAAACCAACAAAATATCCTATATAAAGTGAATCCATAGGGTACAACAAATCCATTAGATTTTCTGATTTTTTTTAACGCGACAAAATTATGTAAAGATGGTGGGAAACAATTATTTGATTGGTGTGAAAATAAACAATCTAAAGAATTAATCCCGAAACTTTGGCTACTCGGAATTTGGATGAGCCAAAGCCAAACACTATACATGTAGTTAGTCCAAAAGGTAATAAAAATCAATTTGATTTACTAATTTCTGGCATATATGTTTATAAAAAAATTGTTATTTAATATTGCTTTGTGGATATCAAAAGATTTTTACGATAAACGTTATGATATAATAGAAGATTATTTCACTAAAGATTTTAAGTTATATAAAGATGACATTGCTCAGTTACATTCAAAGATGCAATATATAGAAAATAATGGACTTGTAGATGTAAATTTAAAACGTAAGTTGCAAATTCACGAATTAAATGTAATGTTTTTTTTTTTGTCTTCAGTTATTTGACTGGTTTGATGCAGCTCTCCAAGATTCCCTATCTAGTGCTAGTCGTTTCATTTCAGTATACCCCCTACATCCTACATCCTACATCCCTAACAGTTTGTTTTACATATTCCAAACGTGGCCTGCCTACACAATTTTTTCCTTCCAATATTAAAGCGGCGACTATTCCAGGATGCCTTAGTATGTGGCCTATAAGTCTGTCTCTTCTTTTAACTATATTTTTTCAAATGCTTCTTTCTTCATCTATTTGCTGCAATACCTCTTCATTTGTCACTTTATCCACCCGTCTGATTTTTAACATTCTCCTATAGCACCGCATTTCAAAAGCTTCTAATCTTTTCTTCTCAGATACTCCGATCGTCCAAGTTTCACTTCCATATAAAGCGACACTCCAAACGTATACTTTCAAAAATTTTTTCCTGACATTTAAATTAATTTTTGATGTTAACAAATTATATTTCTTACTGAAGGCTCGTTTCGCTTGTGCTATTCGGCATTTTATATCGCTCCTGCTTCGTCCATCTTTAGTAATTCTACTTCCCAAATAACAAAATTCTTCTACCTCCATAATCTTTTCTCCTCCTATTTTCAAAAATGTAATGTAAAAAAATTAAAACTATTGCCACCCCTTATTTATTCTGTAATTGTTAAAATTCAAAAGTTTGGTTTTTTGTATAATAGTAGGTTTTTGTTCAATATTGAAATTCTTGTTCTGTGAAATATTTTTGTTAAAATGTTCTTAATAAAGTTAAAAAATAAGAAATAAAAATTTCATAACTTTATCGATAAATATTTTATTTGTTTTCTTTTTGCTTATAATTCAAATTATCATTATAGAATTTTTTTAATCCTAATATATACTTATATTTAGTTAATGTAACAGTCACACATTATTATTATTAATGAAATAACAGCCATAATAAATTCATATCAATATACAAACAACTTACACGTTCATATAAAATACACTCATATTGACTACAAAACACTATAATTTACTATATTATATTCCTTTAATATAACGTTTAAGTTTAACGTAACGTTTACGTTATCAAGGATAAACATTGATGTGTAAGCGCTTTCGGATTCTCAGGAACAATGATGTCTTATACATTATAATTATTTACTACACATATCATTAATTATACTAAATTGAATTTAAAAAAATATATAACAATTGATCGTCAAAAGGTAAAATAAAATTAACATTATCCATCATGCCGGTATGAAGGTCTCAATAATAAGTTATCTAATAACAACATAATATTCATAACAAATAACATAATATATAGTGTTAAATGTGCAAATTCATATCATATAAAATAATCATAATTACAACCCAGATAATTTTATTAATATTCTTGAATATTCCAGTAACTTCATAAACAAATATTATATACTTAAATAATAAAAATTTGATAAATGAACTATATAATGTGTATATGAGTTTCAGGATATGTAAGTTTTCTAGTATTTTCATCAACTTTTTTACTCAAATAATAACTTCTCAAGTAAAAGTAACACCATAATGCGAATGAAAGTATTAATGGAGGCATTATGGAATCTCTATATAAAAAAAACCATGAAATACATACATCAATAAATTATTCATACTACAATATTATTTAAATCTATCCATGAATTGTATGATTATCAAAACAAAATATTTATTACCTTTATTGGTTGGAGAATAAGGTATCATTTTAACTATACCTGGTTGCACAAGATCGTTTAGACCCTTTCATTCGGTCTTTCTACTGAGATAATTACGTCTAGCTCGCTTGTGTAATTCTTTTGCTAATCGGTTTTAAATGACATGTATTCTAAAAAAAATATAAAAAAAATAATAATTTACTAATCTTCTAATGTTGTGATTTGCAACTTATTAAAGTTTTTTCATACATCAAATCTAACTTTTGTATAAAATCATCAAATTCCATATTTATATTAAAATGATTACGTTTTCTTTTAAATTTAAAATCTTTAAAAGGAAAATTAAGAAATCGTACACTATTTGGATCTTTTAATTTTTGATAAACAATTTTAAAATTGGGATAAATCTTTCTAAGTTTATTCAATGTGTCCTCTATTTTTCTACATTGAACACCAATAGCCTAATATTTATACTCATCATCTTTATTTTTTCTAAAATCATAACACAGTTATCACATTCGAGTGGATAAAGTGAAGATAAATATGTGGTGGCCGTAGTTTTAATTCTTTTTACATTACCATTTGATTCGTTAATTTGCAACTTACGTTTTAAATTTACATCTACAAGTCTATTATTTTCTATATATTGTAACTTTGAATGTAACTGAGCAATGTCATCTTTATATAACTTAAAATCTTTAGTGAAATAATCTTCTATTATATCATAACGTTTATCGTAAAACTCTTTTGATATCCACAAAGCAATATTAAATTACAATTTTTTATAAACATATATGCCAGAAATTAGTAAATCTAATTGATTTTTATTACCTTTTGGACTAACTACATGTATAGTGTTTGGCTCATCCGAATTCCGAGTAGCCAAAGTTTCGGGATTAATTCTTTAGATTGTTTATTTTCACACCAATCAAATAATTGTTTCCCACCATCTTTACATAATTTTGTCGCGTTAAAAAAATCAGCAAATCTAATGGATTTGTTGTACCCTTTGGATTCAATTTATATAGGATATTTTGTTTGTTCAAATTCGAGCCGACTAATTTTTCTGAATAATAATCGATTAATTCTTTCGAATCTATTACGAAACCAATTTTTAACTTCTTTCCCCCCATTTTGACATAATTTTGTTTCATTAAAAAATCCTGTATTTGTATCAATAATTAGATTAAAATCACCAAGATTTCTATAAATTGAAAAGTTTAAATTATTGTAATAATATTCTATTATTTTTATATACAAATCAGAAATTACTAAATCTAGTGCATTTTTGTACCCTTTGAAACGAGCTAATGATTTATTTTGGTCCCGGAGATCTGCGGGGGCAAAATACTCATAAATTTTTTAGTTTCTTTATTACGCAACCAATCTTCATATCGTTTCCCACCATCTTTACATAATTTTGTTGTATATAAATTTAATGATTTGTAACAACAATAAAATATTAATTTTAAATATTTTTAGTTATTATATAAAACTGCAAAAATGATTAATATTTTCGATAAATTGAAAAGTTTAAATTATTATAATAATATTAATAAATAAATAAAATAAAGTACTACATAATATTATATCTAGATCTTTGATCTCTATTTAATGTAAAATTAATAAAATTAAATTTACCTTAAATAAAATAATATTAAATAAATTAAAAAAATTCTGTTTAATAATAATGGAATTCCGGAGGTGACTGCATGTGAGGCTCTCGTGGTAGGCTGGACCAATCACCATCATCCGGTAACAAACGGGATCCCCCGGGGGCGCTGTTTTGGGAGGTGCATTCGGGAGCTCTTATGATATCTCTGCAAAGAATCGTCCGATTGTAAAAATTCAAACGCGGTATTTGTTAGTAGGTCGATGGCTAACTTTTGTACAGATGCACTCTCTGACCTAACAGATCAAGGTTATTGCTTTCCAATTTGCAGGACACATTAGTGTTATCCCAGTGAAGGTTTTAAGCCGTGACCGAGGCCCTAGCTCCCTTGAAGATTAAAATATTAATATTCATTATTTCTTCGCCCCCTAGGAGGGTGAAGTTGTGAATTACAGATATTCATTAAGGGATAAATAGATTAATCGTTTTACTTCATTATTATGTTTGTGCCACCACGTCAAAGAAATAAGTTTGTGAGATTTTCGTAGTCAATGGTGTGTGTACTTTAAATACCGTAGTTTCTTCTTCTTTTGTAATCTAGTTTCTTTTTCAGATTTCTATAAAGCTGAATACTGTATTGTTATTCTCACAACCAAGAGGATAACGTACAGTGCAGTGCGGGAGCCCTCTGGGCAGACGGGATTGGTGACCGAAGCAAGCTCTGCGGTAACCAGGGCGCCGGTCCCCATAGCAAATTGGGAATGGCGAGCGAAGTGAGCTCTGTGGCCATGGGGTAGGTTCCTTGGCCCCTGGAGGCCCCGAGGAGCCCTTGAGTTGGCTCCAGGATTCGCCTGGGTTAACTTGAGCCCCGGGGTCCAGGTTCTGGCTAGACTGGCCGGCTGGTATATATACGTGTGCATTGGAGTAACATGAATTGATGGTGTAGATTTGGAAAATGATTACGGACATTAAAATTAGCTCACCGGGGTGTTCTAGTGGTTAACTTATCGCAAATCAGCTGATTTCGAAGTCGAGAGTTCTATGGTTCGAATCCTAGTAAAGGCAGTTCCTTTTATACGGATTTGAATACTAGATCGTGGATACCGGTGTTCTTTGGTGGTTGGGTTTCAATTAACCCAACCGCCAAGGAACTGAGACTGTACAAGACTACACTTCATTTACATTTATACATCTAATCCTCCGAAGTAATACCGTACGGTGGTTCCGGAGGCTAAACAGAAAAAAATTATGACATTAAAATTAGCAAAACTTTTCCGTTAAACATAATTTTGCTCGTTTTTTCTGTGTTTTATAAATAGAAATTTACTTTTCAAGAACGAATTAAGATAAACTGCTTAAGTTTTGTCTTCATTTTAATTCGATAGTATATACTCTACCAGATACATAAATCTCGCGTTTTATACGTTTTCACATTTTAATTTTCAAATATACTATTTCGGAAACTATTTTTCAATTAAAATATGTTTTTTCTTTGTATGTTTTTTTAATAATAAAATTAATCAATAATTTGCTTCCATTTTATTTTGAATTAAATGGCATCTCACATAAGTAGGATACTGTATAACTTGAGTTCCAAAAACCGTTATAGTTTCAAACCGGACAAAAATTAATGTGAATGTTGATTTTGAAACCTCCTGTGCGATAAAGAAAATTATATCGAGCTATAATTCTCACTGCCGTTAATTTATATGGATTTTTATTGCAGGTTTAAGTATAAAAATGTATTCGCCTAAAAGCGATAAAAGTAATTAATCTTCTTTCGATACGTATTTAATTAAGAAAGAGATGAAAGTTGAATACAATTGAATTTTTTCGAAGGGATTTTTCTTTACTTAAATATTTTTATAAAATGCTTCACTTGTTCGAGCTAACAACTGGTTAAACTAGCGGCTTAGCCTTCATATCTCAGTAAAAAAAAGTGTTCATTCTTTTCAAAAACTCCGCTGTAGTTTGTATGTAAGTTGCTGTTTTACTTTACGACGTAGTTTTCCTTTGGCTATTCTTTCTGATACGCAAGTCCCAAAAAGTTTGAAATAACAATTTGTAAACGATTAATTTACCATGTTAGATTCAAATTTTTACGCGGGAACATGCAATGGAAATTTTGTGATTTTTACTTTCCCGTCTAGATAGCGCTGTAGCTCTAGAAGGGAAAGTATTATAATCGGTCCAAATTTGGTATATGCGTTTTTCACCGGATCTTGGCGTTTTGACTCCTCAGGAACCCAAAAAACTGATCGGAAATTTTCCGGATGTCAATTTTCGTATTTACGTGTGTGCTTTCGGTGTCGGCCTCTAAATCACCTTATATCTCCCGACCTACTGACCGACCTATCTTGATCAGATTTCCTTCTATATATGGTGTATTGGTGTCATAGATTTTCAACTTAAAAGTTTGCAGTGTAACGTCACCTTCAGCATATCGCGATTTCGCTTAATTAACGTCGTATGTTTCTTAGGCACATTTTTTTAACGATTAAAAAATAACAGTAATTGCAAAACAAAATTTCAAAATCGCAGCCCCATCCCAAAAATTGCTCCAAGTTTTGCTATGTTGTGACGTCACAGGTGAGCGGTAGAATTAAATAAATTAATAATACTTAAAGTGTAAAAAAGTCTAGGTCTGGCTGGGTTTGGAACTCGATCGCCCGGTCGACTCGGTACCTGGTGCGTTAAGTCTCACGCCTACAGCATAGTCTACCGACCGTACAAGCGAAATTTGTTCTACATAAGTTGCGAAATTACATTATTTAGTGCCGCCTACTTGCGCGAATTAATACGGTATGCGCGCGCGCTTTAGTTAGAATCATCGAATTAAATAAACGAAAAAAATTTAAAAATACTTAAATAAGATGATAAATATTTGAAATTAACTTGTGTGTGTAAGCGGCTAACCGCCTGACGGGAAAGTCTTACAACTGTGTGTCGGGGTTTTTTTTAATGATAAATCTTGTTTCTTTCATAAATGTTTCTAGGAACCTGTGAACAATACATACTTAAATATTATTAATCGCTTTTGAAAATTTATATTCTTCGTTTGTGATATACTTTGTGTGTGTGCTTGCGCCCCAAATATGCGCATTTATTTTTAGAATTTCTCATTTGTCTCTCTGCGCCTTTATGATAATATACGAGTAATAACCGTATAACCTCTAATAATTGTATCGACGGTAAGGCTACCCTTTTAGAACCTTCAATTATCTTGAATTAAGGTTTTTCGTCCGAGTTTTATTATAAATCTACGATAAGTTAATGTTTGATATCTGTTTGTTCGGGATGACCTGTAAACGCTTGACAGAGTCGTACTTTTTAAACGGATAAGGCTGATAAAGTTTAATACTGTTTAATGCGTTGTAGTATAATACACATAAAATCTACGTTAAGTGTTTGCGTTTTTACTTTTTACGTTTTATTACTGCGTAGCACAGTCGTTCGAAGTGCGGTTAGTTCTCTAGCTTTCGTACTTTTATCGCTATACCGTTTGTGTAAGGACCGTTAAGACGTTCACTGTTATTTAATCGGTGCCGTGTTTTTATCAATAGTAGTGTATTACTGCGAAAGATTACGATCTGTTGTACCCGTGAGCAATTCAACGACAAAAAAGGGGTTAAAAACGACAAGTTATGACCGTGTTATTTCCTACGGTTTTTATAACCTTTTCCTTTTTACATGAATGATAAGGGGCGTTGTCTAAAATAATAACCGAATTATCTTCCAAAAGAGGTAACGCATCGCTAAACCGTTTCTCAAAAGACGTGCCCGTTCATCTCGTTATGAGAGTCACATGTAGATTTAAATTAAAAATCCAGAGACCACCATTGCAAACCCGGTATCACTAATGTTGTATATAATAGATATGGCCGCGTTGTGAATCGGCACTGATATACAAAATGTTACACGGCAGAATAATGACGAACTAACTCGCACAAACTCAAAGTTTGTTTATTCCTCGCTCTACAAGCTAACTGAATACAGTGTAGTTATAAAACTTTCACCCCTATATGCAGTTCAGGAAGTAATGAGGAAGTTTCCTGAAAGTACAAACATTCATCAACCTCTCGTATTTTGTATGAATAACGGCAAACATTTTTTCTTTTATTTTATAAATAATGTTTATTTTGTCTATATTATATCTTTGACAAAACGGTTTGATGCACTTTTGAATATCCTTTTCCTTTGTACTAGGGCTTGTCTCTTAGCGTCAACATATCGTTTACAGTCTTCATCCTCAATTTGTCCGTTTTATATATTGGAATTCGTTTATCGTATTTATCTTTTAATTCCGTCTACTAACGCGGGCAAGGCCGAGTAGGCTCGCCTTTGTAAAAGATTGTGCTAGGAACTTCTCCAGTTCGTCTTCATCGCGTAGCCTAACAAACGATAATGGTAAACGTAATTTACAAACGCCTCGACTCGCAGAGCTTCTATTCGTCTTTTTTCCTGTCGTCTGTGTTTCGCCGTGGAAATTTAAAGCGTATTATTATTCTAACTTCATTTATATTCGACCGCAGTAAATTTCTTACGCAAAAACCTCTCTGGGTTGTACAACTAGGCTTTTTGATGTATTCCTTAGTTTCTTTTCGTCGAATAAATTATATTTATAGTATTATAGATTTTAGTAAAACATAGTTCTAATCTTGTTCACATTCGCGTCGAGTTATTCATCGTGTAACGTTCACGTATAATATTATTTTACTCCCAGCCGATCGAGAATACCGTCCGTCAGTCTTAAAAAAGTTTTTAGAAGGCCAATTCATTCCTTTTTTATCGACTGTACCGTACACGAATTAAAAAATAGACCGGCTACAATTCGACTCGCTCCTTTTTTTTACCGCAGCGTGCGTTTCTCATTTTGTACTTTTATTACATCTGTTACTAGAAATTTTAAATAACTATTCTTTCTCTGAATTTCATTTCTTTTTGTCTTAAAATCGTACACGTTTTATTCGATTCCGCATTATCAAATACTTTTACGATATCTACAGATGCCGCATATCTATTGATTGGAATCATTCAGCTATGCGGAGAAACTCGCGACTTGTACTCTGGCTGCTGTGCGGAGTAACTTGTCTATACTAGTTTTGTTTCTTAGACTTTCCTTCTAAAATTAATCTTAAGGAATAGAATTGTTTCCGTAGTTTTCTGAAACCGAATCCGTTATTTTCGTATTCTGTAAATAATTTTAGTTAGTAATCGTAAGATATTAGAATCGCGATAAATTTTCACGTATCTATTCCTGCTAGCATTTTAATATTAAGGTAATTTTATTGTCTCATCGATTTTCTATACGGTCTACTCAGTCCTGTCCTATTTCTTTTAGATAGCAGAGTAATTTATATGGTGTAACGTCAATTTTTCTGCTGAAATTATAGTTTTTTAAACAAAATAAATAATCTATTAATAAGAAGGTAAAATATTGCGACGAAGTACAAGTGGTATTTCCCTGTAATTAATCGTAACATTTATTTATAATCGTATAAGATATTAATTGTTATTAATAACCGGTATCGATAAAATTGTCAATAGTAAATTATTTTAATTGTTACGCTGTTTTATCTGTTTAACGGATCACCGGTTGACAAGCCATCTGATCGTATTACATAATTGAACATATCGACACCAGATGGTTTATGTATTGTTGTAATTCCCCCTCTCCAGTCTACGAAGAAATATTCTATACGTTGTATCATTTATTATATTTATTTAAAAACTTAAAACGATGCACCTCGTTTTACGGTCTACGTTGTTGACAGATTTTACTGTTTCTTTTCCAAATATTAAAATTACAGTCGGGCGTTAAAATCAATCGTCCGCTTGACCGATCCGACAACAGTTCTGGTTCGTGCTTCATTTTAATGTTGAACTAGTATAGTTGTGTCTGAATAGATAACATATTTCCGTATAGCTTTTTTTTTCTAGCCATATTAAAGTAACTCGCTAATAATTTTATTTAAAGCGTTTTGTTAAAAGTTTCAGGTTACAGGTCTTGTATCTTGTAGGAAATAAGACTACGGAAATATCTTCCTTAGTTGTGATTGCGATAAAGGCCCCTAGTTCGACTGTCTTTCGTGATAGTAATGATGTTCACCGTACGGCCAGTCGTTGAAGCGAATAAAGAAACGGTTCCTCTGAATACACCGCAAACCGACATCGAGTGAGATTATTTGCGACCGGTTGAACATCTTCATGTAATGAGCTGCGACAGTACGTGTAGTGTAATTCGACGTTTCCTACAAAAAAGGGTTCGCGCTACCGTCTTCTATCTTTCTTATTCCCGGTAACTTGTACAAAGCATCTCGTTTACGAGACGTAAGCGAGAGCGTATTTCTCAAGAGAAATAACTTTCATTTCGCAGATATTTCGTACAGCGAACGGAATGATGGGGTCGGATCGATAATTAACTGAATTTCGGTGAAATCTACATCCTAATAAGCAAATCGGTGAAGCGACGACGGTTTATGACTTCGGTTAGTCGGTCGTCGTTTTTTCCGGTAAGCCCGGATCGAAATGCTTGTCATGCAGAACGGATATGAATTTTTCAGGATCGGTTTGTGTTGACCGACAAGATTTTCGACTACCGCTAGACTATATTGTTGGCATTCGCGTCCGTTTAAAGATGTAATAGTATCCTCGCATCCAGTTCGATCATAGGCACTATGTTTAAGGTAATATCGGGGTTTTTTCCTACCGTTTTTACTTTCTTTTTTTTTGTCGTAATACTAGAATTTACATTCAAATTAATGCGGTAATGAAATTAACTCGCTTATGAATTACATCACAGAATTTGCGCTTAACCGATTCGATCTAAAGTTTAGCCGGTGTTAGTCGTGCATTTAATATGCAGACGTTGCACGCCGTTGAACATTTACTTGAAAAGGTCGATATTACGACGTAATTTGGGTAAATTAACGCATTCATAACATCATTAAATCGTAACAGGATGTGTATTGAAGTTATATCGAATTAATTATTAAATCCGATTAATAATTACGATATTCTATCTATATACTCGCAGTAACACAAACGGAATAAAAGTCTTATAACATCTACACCAGGAATCGGTTACGTGTTCTTGCTTAATAATATTTTTCTAGTATGAGAAATAATAAATGGAATAAAATAAATAAATTGAAAAAAAAATTAAATTAAAAATATTAAATTGAATATATTAAATCAAAAGATCGATAACCGCGACGTTCGTATGAACGTATTTTTGCGATTTGAAGCTACGTTTATTCAGAAATGCAAAAGTGCATTTACAATAAAGGAACCTAAGTTTTAACAAACAAGATCTCGAGGATAATTATAATTTACTGTTATGTAATGCACGGTAATTTTTAAAAACATATATCGCAAGGGCGATTAATTAATTCTGCGGAGACACATCATTTAAACATTTATCTAGTACTACTCACACTGATAGTAAACATATCGACCGATTAATGTAAAAGTTTGTTTCATGTGACTGATTATTATGGCTACCTTTATTATTGTTTTAATTTTAGCGACTTTTACCCTATCTTTATTAAAGATAGTCGCTACTGGAATATAACTATGCGAATTCTTTCTGTTAGCTTTACGTAGATACACTCGTTTCAGTAACCCGCTGAAATTGAAATTTACAAGTCTGTTGTTTCAATAATAGTATTCTTTTTTGATAGATTTTATATGCTATCTAAATAATAAAGAGGTCGTCGTGAGATAAATTACGTTGTTATTTTAAACTGTTTTATATATATATATATATATGTGTGTGTGTGTGTGTGTGTGTGTGTGCACGTGCGCGCGCGCGCAATTTTAATTTACACCCGTTTATCCAGACCGGTTGATCGGTTAATCAAAGTATTTTGTGATATAATTTATTTAAAAAAACGTACACTCCGTTCTTGGTGGTAGGTTATTTTGTATTTATTTCAGCGACTATATTCGGTAGCGTAGAAATAAGGGTACTCTTATCGATATTTTGAGTGAAATATTTTGATATTTGAAAATCGTTTGTCGTTAGTTTTGTAATACATATTTTCTTTATCTGTTTACCGTGGAATATAAACTATAATGTACTAATAATTCGAGTAGACATCGCGCGCTTTACGTCGAGTTTATCGACTCGAGTTCTGTAATTAAATTAATTTTAACGAAGTAAAAACTAAAATAATATGCAGTGCGACCGACATAACTATGCTTGCGGAAAAAATGTGAACTATAGACTTTAAACGACCGGTTAGCGCAACACGTAAATCGGTAAAAGTACTGAAGGGTTTCAGCGTCTATTAAAGCTGTTGCTGTATTATTGTATACCAAGCATTGTTATTTTCTTTTATTAGTACTAATAAATATAACAATTTTATTATTATTATCGAGCTTAGAATAGAAAGTAATATATTATTTTGTATTATTTATTTACGGAATTTTCAGTTATCAAATTTATCTATCGTGGTTTTTTTTTGCTATTTATTTTTCAACGATTAACACTAAACAAGGACAACTCCGCAACCAAACTTATATACAATATAAGGACAACTTTATAATATTATGATAGAAATATTATTAGCAATTTTATTAAATATTTTGTTGAAGAGGAAAAACCGGTAACTATTTCGTCTACTATAGTCGCAAGCTGGTAGTTCACTTTTTCCCCGCGTGTAAGTTAAATCGGTTGCGCTGTAACTTGATGGTAATCGTAGGACTGTACCGAGCCGCTCCAGAAATAATGTTAATTTGGTCGTGCGGTACGCAACAAAGTCGTTAAACGTAATTGATTTTGGCATACTTAATTACCATTTGCTAGGTCGAATTTAGATCACAACACGGGGGCGGGGGGAGGGTAAATCTAGAAACAATACGATATACGCGCTTGCAATGCGACCGCTGTACATTAATCTTACCGCCCGAGAAAGCCGTGCAATAGCGTAGATCAGAGGGGGATCATGTGTATAGCGTAAGCGACGTCGAACTAAACTACTGTCCACCGATGCACACCGTCATAGGAGCCGTCGTTTTGAAATCGGTAAATTTTATAAAAAAGTGTTGTTTTTTGCTCTTATTAAACGGTTTCATAAAGTCTGAAAACGGTCACAGACACGGTAAACATTATTTGGCGACTTAACGTCAGGTATCGATTTAAAATAGGACCGCTCCACAGTTTGTAGTGAAAAAATATTTTTAATGAGACTAAATAATAATTAGGGGCTTCGATTAATTTTCACTTCGGTTATGCGTTATAGTAGTTTACGATTAAGTATCTCAAAATGTTATCGCATGACGTGCGGTAAATATTTACTATTCGTCAAAATTAATTTTATAAAATTACGTATTTGTTAATATAAAAAGAATAAATGCTTATAAGAAAACGCAGCGAATGTACGTAGCGTGCAACTGTTTAAAAATAGGAAGGAGTGTTTGAATACGGCGAGCCAGAGGTCGGGTGGCAGAATGATGTCATATATAAGCAAAGGAGCTTTCGTTATTTGCTTCTGCTTGCCGCAAAAAAAGATCTTTTCACTCTTTTTCCCCTAGGGGGAAAGGTAAGGGATGAGTATAAGTATTACTCTTCATAGCTGTTTCTGTATATCTCCCTTCCTGTATTCCTATCGCCTACTTTTTTCCTTACTTCTACGTTCGGCTGGACCGACCTCTTTCTACTTCGATGATAGCAACTGTAGTATGTGTACTCGTATCTATTCCAGCCTTCAACGCTTCCCTTTTTAACATTTTTGCACAATAATTTTAATTCTCGACCGTGTTTGTTAGTAGGTTCCTTTTTTCTACATTTTCCCTTTCATATACTTATATTTATGAAAGGGGGAAGCGTCTGGTATATTTGTAAATAAATAAAACGTAAACGATCTTAGTGTCATGTCGACGTATCGCTTAACGTGAGACTAAATAAAAATTTGTTATCTATTCTTTTTACAAAAATAAATCGCGTTATTAGAATAAATTCTAATAAGCATTACGTCTGTCTTAATTACACGTATCTTAAACTCAACTCTTTCTGTAAACATTTATTTGCGACTTCACTCGAACAATTTTTTTAATTTATTATACTTTTTGTTTATTTCAAACGTTACGTCAAATCTCATTTCCAGAACAGTAAAAGCCGTACGGGAAAATTTATCGAGGAAAAAAATTGTGTAAAAAGGTTCACGATAGATCGTTCATAATAACGATAAAAAGTTAATTAATGATAATTTCATATTAATCCCAATCTTTTTTCTGTTGACCTATGCAGTATTATTTGATTTTTTCAAAAAAAGGAAGTTAATGAAAAATGATGTTTTTTACTTGTTAATCTAATTTTCAAGCCTACATATGTTTAAACTTGCGATAAAATCTATACAAAATGCCTTTTTAATCGCCTGATAATTTTTATCGTTGCCCTCGCCACATTAATAATTTTCCGTTTTTATCTGCTACAGAGAGTTTTTTCTATGCACGTTTTTTTTTTTTTTTATTGTTGCCTCCAAAACGAAAGTCTAGAGTTATTTTTATGTTGAAGTAACCCTCATTTAATCCCATTTTAATGTACGATTTCATCTGTGACGTATTTTTTTTATCTAAACGGATTCATAAATCTTCTTTTTTTTAATAAACATAACATTCCTAGTCGAAATAGCTATTATTTAAGAAATTAACGATAACTGGGAAAACCGGGTGAAGTTACGAAAAAATATTAGTTTTCGGGCATTATTTTTAGAATTTGTTTATAGTATTTTACTCGGGCCGAATCGAGTGTGTTTAAAAAGTAGTCCGAATACTTTTAAATATTTATTTCGGTAATCTAGCAAAAATAAAAATTAGATTTCTATAATAAAAGAGAACGCGTTTCAAATTTTTTTTCTTGGTTCGTTAGTACTCGAGATATCACGCTCGTAAATGAAGTTTATAAAAGAGAGTAATTGTACGTTAGAATATCGGATGAACCCACCGGGTTTGTCTAGTGGTGAACGCGTCTTCCCAAATCAGTTGATTTGGAAGTCGAGAGTTCCAGCGTTCAAGACCTAGTAAAGCCAGCTATTTTTACACGGACTTGAATACTAGATCGTGGATACCGGTGTTCTTTGGCGGTTGGGTTTCAATTAACCACAAAACTCAGGTATGGTCGAGCTGAGAATGTACACTTCATTCACACTCATACATATCATCCTCATTCATCCTCTGAAGTATTATCTAAACGGTAGTTACCGGAGGCTAAACAGGAAAAAGAAAGAAAGAATATCGGATGAAATTGAATCCATGAATGTAAAAACACGTGTTTGATAGTTTTCCAGCGGTCTATATATTCTTAAAAGTTAGAGTTAAGCGGTGCGCGTTGTAATTGTTTTTTGATATACCGCTGTTTTCTGTGTAAATTGATTTTATTTTCATTTTTAACGTGAAATATTTCACCTGGAACCATTAATAGGAGAACTAGAATGTTCTTAATTCTTTTTAATGGCGGAACGTACATGCGCATCAGTTAAACACTGAATTGCACACGGTACCGTCTGCTTCCCTGAAGTCGTTTGTTTTAAAATCGTGTAAGGGCCTGCACACATGAGAGCAGTTGATCACGCGCCAGGTCGACGCGCGATAGTGAAACACTATCAGCGAATACAGCGAATACATGCGATCGCGCGGTTTTACTCAATGCCGATTGTAGCGCGCCTCGAGTTACTAGTTACCGACTTAAACCGGACACACGATTCAATCGAGCGCGCGTTGTCAACGAGTGCAGGTCTGCATTTTGACAATTTCGACAGCGAGATGTTTATTGAAGTAGAAAAGAATAGCTGTACGGGATATGGAATGTTTCGATTACAAGAACAGAGTTATAAAAAAATCACGTTGAGAAGAATTAGTGGATATTTTTTGTCAGGAGGATTGTTAGTAGAACAGAAGAAAATGCTCGGTTCATTTATTGAAAGTAGTATATTGTAAGGAGGAAGTAGACGATGAAGTTTTGAATATACGTGGGCGGAGCACAGGCGTTCCAAGTTACAAAAACATAAAGCTAAAGCCAGTAGACAAGCGCTTTTCTGACATATTAGCCGAAGGTTTTTTGCCAAGGAAATAAAGAGAAACTGAGAAAAAGGACCGGGATGAGGACAAATTGTTTTTTTTTATCTTTGTACAAAGAATTTAAATGATTTCCTGATCGATGGAATGGAATGGAATGCAAAGTTGGCAGGAGTCTATTACTCCCTACTTTATCGCAGAACCTGGACAGAGTCCCTTGCTGCTGGATCATTCTAATCGGGCTTGTTTTTAAAAGGGTTATTTTTTAATCTCGGATCTAATTTTTCAAGTTTTGTCTATTATTATTTTAGTGAATTTAAGACGGATTTAATTGCATTCCAATCCGTTGTTAAACCAGCGTTATCGAACCCATTTCATGGGCCGACCGCGGAAGGCTAGGCTTATAAAGCCTGTCCTCCCGACGTAATTCCCCTTCAGACCGTCCACTGAAGTCCTTTCGGTGCTAACTCTTTAATAGGCTAGCAGGAATACGCCACAACGGGGCACTAGCTATAAGGAGCGAGCAATGCGTCCCCTTTTCCGGAGGAGTCGCAATTGCTGGGATATTTTGTCTTACTGTAAGTTTTTTTTTTTAAATTTAGACCGCGTTTTTGTTTTATGCGCGACTTACCGTGTTTGACGTCTTCAAACTATATAACTCGCGAAAACTTTTCACTCGCGACCCCGGAAACGCGTCTGACGCACTATTCCGTTTATGGCTCATGCGATATGGAGGCCCCTAAGCCTGGTTTGTCGATTTTCGGCTACCGCACCGCACCATCACGGTGGTTCGTCCAGTACGGCGTGAGGCCGCTTCCTTACAACTGTCGGAGTTGGGTCCTCTCGGCAGATGTCCCGAAGATGACTGTGTTCGGACACAGCCGCTCTCCCGAACAGTCTGCGCGCCTGCGCCACCCCCACCTCGGACACGGATTGAAATCTCGCATCAGATCGGAGAGTGGCGTTCCTGACGAACCACGGAGCTCCAAAGATCGTCCGCAACGCGATGTTTTGGACGGCCTCGATCTTCTTTTGAAGTTTCCTGATCGAGGTAGAATACGAACAAAAATTCATTCGCTTGAGGTTGTTCAAAGAGCACACGATTTTTACAATCAGACTCGTACGTATGAAACACCAGCGAGTACGCTATACAGACAACAAGGCTAACCAAAACACCCGACACTTGTTCAGCAGCCGATCCGAGAATACAGCCGAGCGCGCGCAGCAGCTTATTTATTCGTCCCAAATTCCTCAGTCCCGTGTAAATAGCGTACAACCAGTCTCTTCCCCAGCAGGCAGTTACACTTCTTGGCAACATAGCTCTGATTTGATGGAGCTTCACGATTAACCTTATAAACTGAGTCCTACTCGGTATGAATTTTGTGTTTAGTTAAAAAAACTTGGGCCCGTATTTTCTCAAATCCGGATACAGTGTTACAAGGTAACCGTGAGTTAACCTATCGCGTGAAATTGGATGCACCCGTTATTGTCTTTGTCCGGCCTTTCGTGTTTTAAAACGACGGTATAAAATAGCTAGGCTAGAGCATAACACTGTATCTATAAGCTCTTCTTTCCGGAAAGCGAAAGCCCTAAGACATTGAGTTTTATATTGTTGTTTAGCAGTTCTTATTACGTATTAAAATGATTAGAATGTACATACTGTGTATTTGTATATTTTTGCATTTCCTTGAAATTTTATTTTTTATGTAATTTTTATTTTGATTGTTCGTACGTCGAGTTCGGTATGATGAGTACGATACTATCGGTTGGGGTTCTCTATCAAATAAAGTAAAAAAAATACAAAAAAACAAAAAAAATTACAAAAATATATTTGATTACATATAAAAAATTATTTTTTAAAAAAGCACTTTTTAATATTAGAAAAACCCACTAAAAAGTAAAAATATTTATTTTTACTCATCGAAGTTACATACGTGTACCAAATTTCAATCGTTTTCATACGATAATTCATGAGAAAGGAAAATTTTCAACTAAGTGCATGAATTTAGCGTAGGGGTAACGCGTGTGGGTGGGTCATATCAAATTTCGACACCGTAGCGGTGTATTGTCATGGAAGTTACATACGTGTACCATATTTCATTCATTTTCATACGATAGATCAAAAGGTATAGCAGTTGCAAGATTTGATTATAACTAAAGCAAGTGAAAATAAATGCTTATAAAAAGTGATACGCTTTAAATAAATGACTTCGTGAATTTAACGATAAATAAGTAAAAATAAATTAATCGCACAATACAAAGACCGATCGAGAAGTGTGAGAGAACGGTTGGAAATTTGTTCCTATAAATTTCTTTCTATGTATCAGAGTATCCCGTTAAGTGATGGAAGCTGTAATAAATTTACTCCGTTTATTTTTACACGATTTTCATTTCTTATCGAAGTGCTGTACTAAAATGTGCTTGCTGCGGCTTACAAAATATTTAACTTGATTAAGAATTTACTCTTTGACCCCGTATACAAAAGATTCGCGTATAAGATCCGAAGTACGAAATCTGTTTACGTTACTGTTATTGTGCGACTCGACAAACCGTATTTATTCAAAGGAAGGGGCAGCACCGGTTCCGTTAACGGTTTATTAGGGAGACATAAGCGTAAGCCTACCCCGTGTTGGAAAAATTTTAATTTGTGTCGATACATTTTAAAGTAAATATGGTAAATGTTGAAAAATATATAACTCTTTTTTATCACGCTTCATACTAAAAGTTTATGAAAATAAAAATAATTGTTGCAGAATAATTAATTAAATTAGAAATAACGGAGTAATATTGAAATCTATCGAGTACAAACTACTCTGTAGCGGTCTATATATCAGGAGAAGATATCGAAATAATATTGTCGGATTCATCTAACTAGTTTACTTCACCGAATCGTTTCGCCGCGGGTTTGTTACCATTACTTATGACAGGTGGTAAAATATTTTATCGTTTGAAAACGCTAAATTTTACGTATATTTGCAGTTTTGCGTTCTATTTAAGCGCCCTTACTGAACACAAAGACGGATACCACCCGATATATATTTTTCTGTGTTTTTTATTACGTAATTTCCATTTAAAGACGTTGAGGGTTTAAAATTTTCACAATATTTTATTTTATTTTAGGTTTATATTTTAAGTTTTTTAATCTTTTTTGTTGATTTTTTCTTTCTTAATTTGATTGAATTTTATAGAACGAGGTTTTTTCCTTCAAATAAAATGCGATTTATTTCGTTTAATATATGTAAATATTGATGTACGTAGTTATATTTGCTTGTGCAGAATATTAAGTCGGTATTAAATTGTTTTTGTATTCATTTAGGCCAGCGTTTTATTATCAAATACGTCATTTATTAAATTATCTTAATACTATTGATAAAATATGACACACGTTTGTTGTGCGTATATTTACAAATTGCTGAAAACAAAAAAAAAAAAATGTGAATGCGACTGTCAGTTAGTTTTTCTTATCGCTTCGTTTATGATAAGACGTACAATATATATGTAAAAAAAAATCCGATTCATTAAACTAAATTAGTATTTAATTTGGTTTTCATATTTAAAATTTGTTTTCTAATCGCTTTTTTATATTTGGTAATTATTATGGAATGTAAAAATTCCGTTTATATTATATGTAATGAAATAAGCCTTTCATTAGAGTCGGTAATGAAATAACGTTTCATTACAGTCAATATTATTCGTATTTAATTTTCTAATACGTGACTGTATAAATAATTCGGTCAGTATCGCTGGGGTTAGTAAAGTTTTTATTTCAAGGGCGTACGTATCTGTAGTAACAAAATTAACCCGCTTAACGAAAGTTTAACTTTTGGTAAATTGAATAAAATTTAGTAGTTACTATTACTAAGTTGTTTTTAAGTAATTATTAAGTTTTAAGTGAATAGAAGATGCAACTACTAACCAAGCGTAGAAATTATTAGATTTTCCGGAGGCTAGTAGCGCCTACAAATAGTTTTTATTGAATAAAAGCTAGTAATTCGTCACACGAGCATAGTAATAACTACCCTTTTTTAAGATGAAGAGCAGACTAATTTTAAGTTAGTCGTAGCCACGGCGATATTTATGCCAGTTTGCGAGAGGAAAGAAAGCCATAAGAAAAACCTAAAGAAAGCCGAAAGAAAGGCCTAAGAAAAACCGTAAATATTAGGTCTAAAAAGCTGCTAAGGTTTGAAAATGAAAAAGTAAATTTTCTAGCAGAAGAATTTTTACCAGATCTCGAAGAGGTGCTCTACTGTCCAGGAAAAAAAATGGAATTTTTTTTAAGATTCATTGACGACCCGTGTTTTCAGAGCGGGAATGCACAGTACTTCGACATTTTTTTTTAAATTTCGCCGAATCGGTATCAGAGAGTGTCAAAATAACTGTATAATTCAGGTCGTACTGACACAAATCTAGGAATACACTACACTCACGTTACAGTAAACTTAAAAATATTGAATTTTATTAACATTAAATAGCACTAGAGTAAATAAATAACAAACACAAAAATTGAACTCGAGAACAAAAGAGTGGAAAAGATAAAGGGTTTTAATAGAACTGAAACACACACTATTATAAATGGTTGTTTACACGAGTACTATGACAACTAATTACAAGGCGAACTAATATGAGTAACTTTCTATTTTGTCTTCAGTAATTTGATTGGTTTGATGCAGCTTTCAAGATTCCCTATCTAGTGCCAGTCGTTTCATTTCGGTATACATCTTACAACACTAACAATTTGTTTTACATATTCCTAACGTTGCCTGCCTGCACAGTTTTTCCCATCTACTGTTCCTCCAATGTCACAGCGACTATTCCAGGATGCCTTAAGATGTGGCCTAAAAGTCTATCTCTTCTTTTAGCTATTTTTCCAAATGCTTCTTTCATCATCAGTTTGCCGCAATACCTCTTCATTTGTCACTTTATCCACCCACCTTTTTAACATTTTCCTATATAGCATCACATTTCAAAAGTTTTTAATCTTTTTCTTCTCAGGCACTCGATCGTCCTATTTTAACTCCCATTTAAAGGTACGCTTCAAACATATACTTTCAAAAATGCTTTCCTGATGTTTAAATTAATTTTTGGTGTAAGCAAATTATATTGGCAACTGAAAGCTCGTTTTGCCTGTGCTATTCGGAATTTTATATCGCTCCTGCTTCGTCCATCTTTAGTAATTCTACTTTCCAAATAACAAAATTCTTCTACCTCCATAGTCTTTTCTCGTCATATCTTTATAATCAGCAGTTTGTCTACTTTATTTCTACTACAATTCATTGCTTACGTTTTGTTCCTGTTTATTTTCATTTGGTAGTTCTTGCGAAGGACTTCACCCATGCTATTCATTGTTTCTTCCAAATCTTTTTACTGTCTGCTAGAATTGCTACATAATCAGCAAATCGTACCATTTTTATCTTTTCACCTTGCACTGTTACTCTGAATCTAAATTGTTTTTTAACATCATTAACTTCTAGTTCTATGGAAAGATTAAATAGTAACGGGGATAGGGAACATCCTTGTCGGACTCCCTTTTTTATTACTGCTTCTTTCTAACTCTTTTCGATTAATACTGTTGCAGTTTGGTTCCTGTAAATGTTAGCGATTGTTCTTCTATCTCTAAACCTGAACCCTAAATTTTTTAAAATGCTGAATATTTTATTCCAGTCTACGTTATCAAATGCCTTTTCTAAGTCTATAAATGCCGTGTATGTTGGTTTGCTTTTCTTGAATCGTCCTTCTGTTATTAATCTGAGCCCTAGAATTGCTTCCCTTGTCTCTATACTTTTCCTGAAACCAAATTGGTCTTCTCCTAACACTTCTTCCACTCTCCTCTCGATTCTTCTGTACAGAATTTTAGTTAAGAGTTTTGATGCGTGGCTAGTTAAGCTAATTGTTATGTATTCTTCACATTTATCTGTTCCTGCTTTCTTTGATATCATGACAATAATACTTTTTTTAAAGTCTGATGGTACTTCTCCTTATTCGTAAATATTACACACCACTTTGTATAATCTATCTACCGATTCCTCACCTGCACTGCGCAGTAATTCTGCAGGTATTCCGTCGGTTTCCTCTTTTATTCCTTTTGCCCAGCCCGTATTCATCCACAATATTTTCTTCTTTGCTATTTCCAATGATTGCATTCCAATCTCCAACTATTAGTAAATTTTCATCCCCTTTTATGTGTTTCATTGCTTCATCAGTTTCTTCGTATACACACTCTATCTCCTCATCATCATTGGCAATTGTAGGCATATAGACGTTAACAATTGTTGTCGGCTTAGGTTTTGATTTTATTCAGATTACAATGATTCTATCGCTAAGCTTTTGAAATACTCTATTCTCTTTCGTGTCTTCTTGTTCATTCCGAAATCTACTCCTGCCTACCCTTTATTATTCTAAAATCACCTGACCAAAAGTAGTTTTCCTCTTCCCACCTCGCTAATTCCTACTAGATCTACATTTAACTGTCCATTTCCCTTTTAAAATTTTCTAACCTACCGATCTTTTTTGACTTTTAACATTCCACGCTTCGACTCGTAGAATGTTATTTTTTAATTTTTTGGTGACTCCTTCCTTAGCAGTTTCCACCCGGAGATCCGAACGGGGGACTAGTTTACCTTCAGAATATTTTACCAAGGTAAACTACCTCCATTTTTGTTACCTGAAAATGCAAGTGCTGCATTTTCTTGGAAAAAACAGCTGTAGTTTTCCATAGCTTTCAGCTGCGCAGTACTCAGAAGATCGAGTAATATCGATATGGCCGTTTAAGTCCTCCTGACTTATGCCCTTAACAATTATTGAAAGATTCCCTCTTTGAGGAATCATTTCTTAGTCTGGCTCTCAACAAATACCCCTCCGGTATGGTTGCACCTTCGATCCTGCTACTCTGTATCGCTGACCACTCAAGCTAACCGAATACCGTATACTATGAATCGTTTTAAATTCTGTAGCTTAACGAGTGAAAATATTTTTTGCTTCTTTAAATTAATTTATAATTAATTAATTAAAATTATATTGTAAGTATAAATTTATGTTATGTGTAAATATAATTTGCTTTGTATTTTATTAATATAATTAATTAATATCGAAGTAACTGATCGCGTAGGGTAGTCATTATAGTTAAAATTTTTAACTTTGGCGCTACTAAATACACAATCGGTCGGTATTTTATATAGTACCAGTAAGGCGATAATAATGAGAATGCAGAATGTATGAGAAACGCCATAGCACCTAGAAGAGAGTGTTAATGTGTGCGAGGGCTTTGCTAATTATTAACAATAGCCGCCGGCGTAGTCGGTCTTTACAATGTTAATAGTAAATAATGAGCCGATTATAATACTCTCGAATATAAACCGTTTAGTGAATCACAACTTTTATTACATATTGTTGATACTTGCCTGTTTTTTAAACTATATAAAACATTAGCCGATCTCATTTTCCATAATTTATTGTTGGTCGTTTAATCGTATTGTGTTTGTTTAATTAAAAAACGTATGATGATACTAAATGGCCTTGACGTTTTATCCAGGTTTTGATGTCAACATCAGACTCATCGACTTATATTTCGGAACTGATTTTCCGTCTGAAATATATTACTCTATATTATTGTGCGTCAACCTTATTCATTTCTATCACAATAAAATCTTTGTATTAATGAATTTGTCTTTCTTTTTATTATTGAAGAATCTGTATCTACACTATTATACAGGTGATTCAAAGAAACGGGAAATTTAAAAAATTAAATAACGTTAATGAAAAATTTTTTAGAAAATGAATTTTATTTCATGTAATTGTACAAATGTTGCCATTTTAGGATACATACATTTTAGTTTATTTTTTAAAGATGACGTCTTCCAGGTGACCTCCTCTTCTACGTAAACACTCACGAAGTCTCTTCGTTAAATTGTTCACGTTTTGACGTAACATCTCGACTGGAATTTCCGCGATTGCTTCTCGGAACTTTGCCTTCAGTTCTTCCGTTGTAGCAGGTCTACTGTGAAACACTTTGCTTTTAAGGTGATCCCACAAAAATAATTGCAAGCTGAGAGATGAGGCGATCTGGGAGGCCATCTAATGTCACCGTTTCGTGAAATGACACGTTGTCCAAACAATCGGCGTACAGCTGCCGTCGATATTCGTGCAGTATGTGACGTTGCTCCGTCTTGTTGAAACCAGGCTGTGTTAAGAATCGGTGGAAATCTCTTTAGTTGTTCCACAACAAAGGTTTCAAGCACGGTTACGTAACGAGCCGACGTCACTGTAATCGCAAGACCGTTGTCATCCTCAAAAAAATAAGGGCTTATAACACCGTAAGATGACATAGCACACCACACGGCCACTTTCTGGCTGTGCAACGGACGCTGGTGTAGCTGCGTAGGATTTTCTTGTGCCCGGTATCTGAAATTGTGCTCGTTAACAAATCCACTGAGGCGGAAATGCGCTTCGTCTGACATCAACAGTTCGTGAACAAACTCTTCGTTATCGTTTATCTTCTGAAGCATTACATTACAGAATTGTGCTCGCACAACCGCATCGTTCGGTTTCAGTTCCTGGACGATTTGCAACTTGTACGCATGGTATTGCAAGTCCTTCACTAACATTCTTCGAACACTTGAACTGTACGATCGTAAAGATGCTGAGAGACTACGGATTGACCGATGTGGACTTCGTGTGACAGCATCTTGTAAAGCTTGAACATTCTGCGGTGTACGGACGGTTCGCTCACGGCCCGGAGGTTTCTTTTTCATTGCCGAACCGGTTTCCTCAAAATTAGATATCCGTGTTTTAATTGCACGTGCTGATGGAACACGGTCGTGCCGTCCCAGATTAAAATGACTGCGAAATTCTCTACGCGCTCCCTCCACACTGTCATTGTTTTTGTAAAACGCTTTAATAGCAAATGCACGTTGCGCACCACTCCAAGGATCCACGACAACTAAATGGCAGGTTAGGTTAGAGAGGCTGGCGCCACTTATCAAGTGGTACCAAATCGCCCACGGCTACCAACACAACTTTCAAAATTTCCCGTTTCTTTGAATCACTCTTTATATAAAAAAGGATTTTTGTTTGTCCGGGATAAACAAAAAAACTTCTCAATCTGTCGCAACCAAATTTTTACTCGTGATTCTTTACACAGCTGAGAAGGGATTTAAATATATTTCAACTTAAATATATATATATATATATATATATATATATATATATATATAGTACAGGGGATTTGCTAGTTTAAGAACAGATTTTAATGAATTAAATTAATGAGCAGCGACTTAAGTTTCTATCACTGTGCGAGCTGAATTTGAACTGAATGATTCGGATGAATAATACGACTTGATTTTTTCGTGTGTGTAATCTTCATGTGAATATCTAAAAACCAATTTCTAGATTTTTGAAATTTCAACAGTTAAAATCGATTTTTGAATTTTTTTGAACCCTGCAGTTTTTTTATAATTTCTCAGTAACAAATAAAGAAATCATCCTGATTTTTTGCGAGTGTAATCTTCATGTGAATAAACAGATGTCTAGATTTTTGGAATTCGACCTTGATAGAGGGTGTAGAACGGTAAAAAAACTTTGTAAGTTTTCCCAACGATTGTGAGTTTTCCCAATCCCGACTATACTAAACGAGATATTCAGAAGATTTGGGCTTGCAAATATTCTTGAGATAAATATTTAAAAACTATTTTCGGGTGTTTTTGAATTCCGATTATTTTAAGGGGTGCGAAAGTATACGGCGCTGTGGCTCAACCAACACAGCCACTGCCACCATTACTGTATTGAGGCTGGCTGCATCTGCCTCCGGTTACTTGAATAAAAATCAAAATCAAAAGATTAACCGCTACGGGAAACTGAAGTAACTATATAGCGCGGGCGAAGCTGCGACGGAAAGCTTGTAATAATTTATAAACATTTTTTCTTCTCCATCTGTTTTACCGTGCTACACATCTCTTAATGGATAGCTGCTAAAAATGTACGCGTGGATAGATGTTTGTTTTACTTTTGATGAAATTTTGGTGTTTTGTTTTCCTTAACGTGAAATTATTTATTTATACCTGTGAACTATAAAAACATTCGTTGTTATTTTTCGTATTATTATAATTGTAAAATTTTTAAAGGTAACCGCATAAAATTCTATCGTGCATCCGAATATTTATCAAAGAACGTTTCTCGACTTCCACCATAGGTATTTCTCATGAATTATTCCGTTTTTAAGTATTACGCTAAAATTATAAAGAGTCTGCCGTTAGATCTCTTTCGCCTTTACTCCTAATCTTATAATTTTACAAATCGGATCGAGGATGAGGTTTTGAAACGATGGATTTTTTTTCAGTTTTAAAAATGTGCGTTAGCAGACACCTTAATACATTTTTTAAACTGTAAACTAATCTAATACGGAAGTAATACGATTTATATTACGGTCGTGATCGAGAAGGCTTATCCCGATAAAAAGATCAATCTTAAAACTTTTGGTCTCATTTTTTGACGCGCTATACGATCGCTCGGATGTATTATTTATTTAAACCTACGAAAAGTAAAAACTTTATCGAAGACAAGTAAGGTAGTATCAAATAAAGATTTTGGAAAAAGTCATTTAAAAATGGATATTAAATCTAGCGCGTTACGGTAATTAGAGCTAGACGATAAAAAAATGTATTTAAATAAATTGGCTTTTTAAATTTGTAACATGAAAGTGTTTAATTGGTTATAATTTTGAGACTTTTCCCGTTCATTTTCAGCTGTTTTTGTGTCTGAATACAAAAACCTAAGTCGATCTATTTTTATAATTTTGAGATTTTTACTTCGAAAAATATATGTCTTATAAAATTTTCCGGGGATAGTTGATTAGCAGCAGAGTTTCTCGTTTAGTAATCACAATTTTACTATATCTTTTGAGTTGACCGAAGCGATTTTTCAAAGTAGTTTAAAATTTTATTATAGTATATAGGAAAACCCAACGCGTTGGTCTAGTGGTTAACGTGTCTTCCCAAATCAGCTGATTTGGAAGTCGAGAGTTCCAGCGTTCAAGTCCTAGTAGAGGCAGTTACGGATTTGAATACTAGATCGTGGATACCGGTGTTCTTTGGTGGTTGGGTTTCAATTAACCACACATCTCAGGAACGGTCGAACTGAGAACGTACAAGACTACACTTCATTCACTCTCATGCATATCATCCTCTGAAGAATTATCTAAACGGTAGTTACCGTTGGCTAAACAGGAAAAAGAAAGAAAAGTATATAGGAGAAATATTTAAATGTTTGTTATAGAGTATGAAAATATTGTAATAGATAAAATAATATATATCTTAATAATATTATATTTATAATTTTTATTTTTCATAGAGTGCATATGCGTGCGTTTGTTTTGCCTGATCGACGACGATCCTTGCTCTAGTCTCGTCATTAGTTAGGAACAGACCGAAACATCCAGGCTTAAATTGAATTATATAATTTGGTAGCGAATGAAACCCGTTAGTTCTTTGACCGATTACTTTGCAATCCAGGGTACTTTTTATCCAGAATTGTTTAAACGATGTTGATTTTGGTCGATGGGTTTTTACTCGACTGTATAAAGCGGTGGATAACAATTAAGGCGGTACGTTAAATTTATTTGACGTTCGATATTTTGTTTTTTTTTCATGTCCCTACAATTCTGGAACAGTTGTAAGGCTTTTTGCAACCTTGATGTCTAGCGATTCCTATCTATTATCGAAGTGACACACACTGAGTACATGATCGGATAATTTTCTTTAGTGTGAGATAAAAAACGTTTGGAAATTACTGAAATTAGTGAACGTTTGGAAAGTACTATATAAAATTGTTTTAAATTCAATCGCTCGTAACTTTATTGACAAATAATTTGAAATCTGTAATAATAAATAGACAAAAGACCGCATATTATTAAAGTAATGCATATCGGTGGAATTTCTCATTTATTTTCCTGAATAAGTATTGATCTGCGGGTTTATTAGGTACAATTAATCAAATACAGAAATAAAAACACTTTAAAATACTTTTTTTACATATTTAAAAAAATATATATATTTCTGGGAGAATTGTCAGTTCCTTTTCCCATCGAAACCTGCGTAAGACAAGGTGATAGACTTTCTCCGTTACTTTTTAACTGTGCTCTTGAAAATGTAGTTAAGAGATTTAGACAAAAATAGTGGAATAAGACTGGGAACTGTTAAAAGGACTAACTGTTTAGTTTTGGCTGATGATATGGTATTATTAGATAAAAACTAAAAAGAAGCTGAACGAAAACTTAAAGAATTAGAAAGACAAGCTGCTAAAATGGGACAAAAAAACTGGGACTGATGATAGACATTTCCCTAATTTCCTTAATAGTATGAACCGTAAAAAAATAGAGAAAGTGAATAATTTCACGTATGTTTGAGAGCGGATCGGTTGGAATTCTTTAGATAAAAAGGGTTAACAGTTAGCTAATAAAATGGAATTAGCTTACCAACTAATGAAAAACACATATAAGAAACAGTCACTATCATAAAACTCAAAATTTCAATACTGTAGAACTTCGACGAAGCCGGAAGCACTCTATGTGCAGAAACCCTAAGACTGTGGAACAAACGTCACCTACAAAATCTAGAAAAAAAGAAAGGAAAATTATACGAAAGATTTTAGGTCCTAAATTTCAAAATAATCAGGTAATGTTAATTCCAAATAACTAATTTTTACTAAAATTAAAAAATTGTTTTGACACGATAAGGAAACGACGAATTGCATTTTACTCCCGTTTATTTTGAATGAATAACAGTAGATGACTAAGCAAATTTTTGATTTCCAAAAAAAAAAAAACTAAAGACAAACAGTTCACACAATTCCAAGAAAACGTAAAAGAACTGAAAACAACTGGAGAAATTTTAAGAAACGATAATATTAAAAGATGAAAATAAAAGGTTTCGAGAAGCGTCAAAACGCAAGAACACCAGAGCTGAGCTTTTTGAATAACGACGGAAAGCGATATCAGAAAGAATGAAGAAGAGGTACTGGGAAGATAGAAAAACAGAAAAAAGAAACAACCGCAAATAAATAAATGATCCAAGGTGAACTGTTCGAAAGAAAAAAAGATTAGCTTATGAATTCGAACGGTACGATGTTTTTTAGTCCGACCGTTACTTATCAAACGGATCGATTCGATAATTTTTCTTTATTTTGTAGAGAAAGTTTCTTCGGGGATCCTGATGTAATTTTGTTAAAAAAAAATTGGTTCTTAATACTGAAAGATTTGTTTTCTAAAATTATTTGGGAAACAAGTAGTAAGGAAAAATACATATTTCTCGCATCCCACAGTTTCTTAACTAACGATTTGTAACGGTCTCTACGTCGTTACTGTGTATTCCTGTTTATTATTTTTGTCCTCAGTTTTGTTATTTTTGCGTGTAATGCGAACAGTTTGGTTTTATTTTATTTTTTATAGGTTATTTCATTTCTTAGAGTAGATTTTTGTGTAACGACTTACAGCCTGATATACTGATATTCTAGGAATTTTCAAGTGAAAATTAAAGGAAAACGGCAGGTAACTTACGATGAAAATGCACTTACTATTGCCGCATTCCACAGACCCGCAACACGCTACGTTACTTTACATTGGTTTTGTATATATTTTATTTTTATCAAGACTTGATTGATTCTTATTTAAATGTTGAAGTTTTAAAGTCGGCGCCTAGTTTAGGGTGAGCCACTTAGTATTTGTTAATTTGAGTGCCGACTTCTCATTGAAAGGTTGGTTTTATTAAAATTTATTTGAAGCATTATATTCGGTTCCCCATTCTCAAGAAGAAGTAATCCTACGGTAAGAAGGGTAATCCTACGGTTAGAAATGCAAAAATACAATTTTTGCATTTCCTTTTTGTATTTATTTGTTTACTATTAATTTACGAATAAATTTTAAGGTTTGATTTTTTTTTTAAGCCTTAATATTCTTGTCAGATAAAATTAACTGCGGTCGTCAGTAACTATCGTTACTGTTTTCTATCCGTAGTAGAAGAGATTTGTACCCAGAATCCTTCGTTAGGTATGCGGATCAGATCGTCGATGGATTTGTTGAGAATAGCTGTTTGCTTTGAAAGGAAATACCGAAATTTAATTTGGAATTTGTTCATCTGATTTATTATATTGGACATGTCTTTTTCGTATTAACGATATCATTCGTATTTAAATAATGAATACAATATTGCAAATCCGAACTAATAGGGCCGGAAAAATGACGAATTGTCAGAATGTCTAGTTTAACGCGTGGATGCTCATCGAACGAGTAAAAAAGTAATATAAACTTATTTAAAAAGGAAATATTGTAAAGAATTCCGTTCGATCAAGTAAAAGAACTTAGGTTTTTTAAACAGACCTTTTATTCGAGAATACTAAATTTAAGTTCTCTTACGAACTGTAAAATATTATATCGTATCTTAAAATCGTAAAAGAAAATCTATTGTAGTAAAATCTATTTTCCGTACGAGAAGAAACATGTAAGTTTAGAAAAACGAGGAAACACCCTTGTACGGTCAAGCTGACAAAACGGCACTAATAATAATACACCTTCCCATCAACCTTACCGCGAAGGAAAAACGTTTATTACCGACCGAAGTCGAGCATCACCGGCCGGTGTCATATCGAGATAACTGGAAGTCGGGAAGAACACTCTACTGTATTACGTATTCAATGTACTGCATATTCCATGGCTTCGGGATGTAAGTGTTATAAAAAGATATTGCGTGTGTTCAAAACTTCGCTTAATTAATCTCATTACCGCACAATAGGTTCAGTGACTCTGTGATCAGCTGACATTACCCGGTCAAGATAGCGTACATCCTTTTTATTTTCTCTCCCCGATCGTAATCTGATTGTTGATTTTCTTTCTTTACTAAATCACGTTCTCGCCGTCGGTTGACGCAGATTTTTCACTTCACGGTAATCTTAAGCATTTCATCTTATCCTAATTTGGATGAGAGGTTGTCCTCCTGTAATCATAAATTCCAACTCTGATAAGTCTGTATTGTGTGATTTTATTGAAAACTACAGCTTTTTCCTCCGGCTTTTCTCCTCCCGGTCGGGTTAATGATAGACGGATCCTCATGCCGTTTAACTTTTTCTTATATTTTCATTGCGATAGCGCATATTGGTGTTGTAAATATAGGGTTATTCAAACACAAGGAGCAGATTTGAAATATTTATTTCTAATGAATGACAATAGATAAAGACTCATATGATGCATCACTGAATAGAGAAAAGTTCGACGTTTTATTTTATGCGTTCAACATGAACACCATTTGTTATGCGACAAACGTCGAATCGGTAGTCAATTTCTTGCCGCACACGAACTCACTACTGTAACGATTCGATTTCTCAGGTTTTGAAGATTAGCGGGCGTAGGTGGTACATACACGCTGTCTTTTATGTACTCCCACTGATAGAAATCGCAAGGTATAAGATCTGGTGACTTTGGAGGCCACTCAAGATGAACAAGATCATGTTGCCCGCCTCTTCCGATCTATCGTCCTGGAATTCTGTTATTCAGATACTGTTGTACCTCGTGGGAGAAGTGAGGTGGAACGCCGTCTTGATAAAGATAAAATCTTCCCGATCTTGTTGAATTTGTGGAAACAACCGGTTTTGGAGGAGCACGTCGAGATAAGTAATCCCATTCGGAGTTACGTACATAAAAAAGAAAGGGCCGTAAACTTTGTTGGGAGTAATGTCGCAAAACTCATTCGGCTTCGGAAGGTCTCTTTCATGTTCGATGACAACGCCGGGATTTTCAGTCCCTCAAAATTCTGACGTTCTGGCGATTCACTTTACCAGAAATATGAAATGTTGATTCATCGAGAAAAATTAGCTTTTCAGAAAAAGTGTCGTCTTCTAAATCTTGTAAAATTGCAGCGCAAAATTCTAATCGTTTTTCACGATCGCCTGGATGCGATGCTTAAAGTAACTGCAACTTATACGTCTTCAGATGCAGAGGTTCTTTAAGCACACGCCGTGCCGTCGATTGCGGAATTCCAAGTTCTCTGCTTCATCTGCTTGTGGATTTCTTAAGGCTACGTTCGAATGCGGTCAGGATAAGCTCGATACTTTCATCTGATTTGCGAGGAGGACAGTGCTTTTCCCTTTGCATATGCGACCATCTTCTACGAATTTCTTATACCGATTGGTAAATCTGTTTACGACGAGGCGGCTGTTTGTTGAACTTACATTGAAATGCACGCTGCACTGAAACAACGGATTTACTCTTTGCATACTGCAGCTCACAAAATGACTTTTCTTGTGGCGTCGCCGTAGGCACCGATACTTAAAACTTTGAATTTTCCTCTATTCAGTGATGCTTCATATACGTCTTTATCTATTGTCGTTCGTTAGAAATAAATATTTAAAATTAAAATTTGCTCCTTTTTGAATAACGCGGGTACTTTATCGGTCTGATTTATAATCTTGTAAACCTAGATTTTGGATCTACTGCAAGTTAGCGTCATCGATTTCATATCGTGCTTTATTTTGTAATTGAATAAAAACAGCTAGTTTTCATAGGTTTTTTTTTGTTTATATCTGTAGAAGCTATTTATAAACTGAATCAAGCTACGGGTCAGTGGGTAAGGGTTCTTTAACCTTGAGTATCATTATCGAATACGGATTAGAAACCTTATTTTAGAATATACGTTGAAACCAAATAAGTAGTAATTTACGTCTTAACTAAATGAAATTTGAATGAATGTAGTGAAAATTTTTTAACGGCAATAGAAAATTCGAATTATTTGTCGCGCGTTTTTTTTTCTACTGGCAAATCTCACGTATATAATAATAGTTTTTCGTTCGCTTATGTGATATAAGATTATTTTTTAATCGTGCCAGTTTTAACTGCATTTAATCTTTATTCGACCTCGTCCTGTGTTCCCTCCACCGTGCCATCTCTTCGTAGTAAATCTCTCTAACGGTTGTTATACGTGTCAACGATCTGAAAGTAACGAGGGTAGAAAAACACTATAAGGAAGATGACATGAAGATCTGTATACGTAATTTTTTTTCGGCTTGCACTAGTTAAAAATTAAACAGAATACTTAAACACGGACCTCTTTGACCGAATCCATCGTGTACGAGGAAATTTCGATAAACCTTATTCTTAAACGAAAGGGATAGAATTTCTGATTAATTTTTGAAAAAAGTATTGCTGATTTTATGTGTTATTTCCGTGAAATTCTTGATCGATCGCATCGCAGACTTCAGTCATTTGTTACGGTAAAATAGCCTATCTGAGGAAATACAAAAATTAACCGTTAACTGTTGTAGCAGTGAACCTTTGACCTCAGAGTAAATTTACGCAAATTATTATTTTTCATTATACCGGGTGATATTTAAGTGTGGCAACAGCTTTATACTGCATTTTAAATAAATGTTTTCGATCCTAAATTACTAATGAGATAAATTTTGAAATCATTCCGTTCTACAGTAAATGTTCTCTACAGCTTGACAGTGTGCTAACCTCAAGTAAATCCTTTTATAACTTGTATCACGTCTGGTGGTACGCGAGTAGATTCGTCAGTTATTTCTTTTCAATTCGTCAATGTTTGCAGGTTTTGTTCTGTAAACATTATGTTTCAGTTACCGTAAAGAAAGTAATCCAGAGGGGACAGGTCTCGGAACCTGGCAGGCCACTCCACGTCTCCTCTACGACCTATCAGGCGATTTGAAAATTGTTCATTTAACATTTTCCATACCCTTAGATAATAATGAGGTAGCGCTCCGTAATACTGAAACCGCAACGTTATTATTTACTTCTTGTCTAATATTTTCCCTGATATTTGGTAAAATCCTATCGGTAAGTATCTCCTGCAAGATTGTCATCTAAAATAAAAAACTTACAGTACGGACCGACGATTCCCGCCCAAATGTTCATTTTCTGAGAGTGCTGTGTAAGAGCTTCCGACATCCATCTAGGATTATTAATATTTTTGCGTTATAATATCAAATAGGATTATTAATACTTTTGGGCTGTAGTATTATAATACTCAACTCGGCGGTCAAAATCATGTTCCGAAAAATTTCGCACCAGACGTAGCTTGTAAGGGTTAGGTTTATCTTTTTTAAGAACTTTTTGAATTGAAAAATAACTGATGTCATGTTGGACAGCAGCTTTCCGAATCGGTGAATGAGGGTCTTCAGCAAAGGTCTCTGATACATCTAAAACGACTGTGCATCGGTTGTGACAGTTCTCGGTTTACCAGTGCTTGGATGATTCTTTACAGTTTCTTCAAATCACTGTACTCTCTTGATCACAGTCGATTTACTTATCGGTTCTATGTTTGGTAAGGTAAAGGCCGAACTCTGTCACTGTACCCGTACATTATCGACAGAGTTATCTTTTGGTTTCGCTTAAAAAGAAAGCGTTGTTATTTGAAGATGTAATATTTATTTAATAGAAGTAAATAAATGAACGACAAAATTAATATTAAAACTTTCACCAAAAAAACAAATTTGAATCCCTAGGCCTACCGCTTAATTTTCACTAGCGCTATCAAATTTTACCCTTATAAGTATGCTGAAGTAAAAAGGTGAAATGAGGAGTTTATTAGTCGCATTGTTTCAGTATAATAACTGCATTTTTTGTAAATTAACAGCTGATTTACTCGACTAAATTTGTAATACATTTTTTAAGCGTTTCCAGTCGATTTGTTTTATTAACGATAAATAATAAATATCAGCTGTATTAACACTGGAAGTTAATTTTTATTTAAAGTAAATAATATTTGTTGATATAGCCGTTTAATTTGTTGTGTTGTTAATTGTTAGTTATTATTTATTATTATCGCTATTATAGCGCTGTTTAAAGTTAGTTATTGTATGTATTATGAATGTAAAATAAAATAAAATAGTGTCCATGCAGCGCGTTTTACTGTTAACACGATTTTTCCGTCGTTGCAACTTTGAATGCGTATACTTCTATAACGAAGGTATTAACAGAAAAACCGGTTTCACCGTTGTTTTTTTTCTTGTAAAATTTTAAATCGAAGTCACGTGTCATATGGACCACCTTCCTATTTAAAAAAATTAACTTTGATTCAATATGGTGGATCCAAGATGGCGGACAAAGATTAAAGACCCACCATAATGCAGATTTTTTTTGACTGTGTAGAACCCCATTTTTTCTGCCTCCAAACACCTCTTAGATATGCAGCATAAAGCTGTTATTTCCGTACTTAAATATCACTCTGTAAATTATTGCTCTTTTAATTAATACTATATAAATTTTTTAAATGAGATATTTACTGGTATTTTCTTTTTTTAATATAATTAAAAACAACGAGTATTACGTCACCGATAAACTGATTGTTGTAAATAAAAATGCGATTAAATATTTTACATCGATACGGTCGGTACAATAACTTTCGCATAAAAATGGCCTCAGTATCCTTATTTCTAACCGGCAATCGGCAAAAGCAGTTAGTTGCGCGTTCATTATTTACCATTCTGTGTACAGTTCTTAATTTAGCAGTTGTTAATTTTTTCTTTTCAATTATTACTCTGACCCGGTAATAAGAATGCGATCTTCGATTATATTTTACAAATTCTTGTTCAGCATGTAAAGTCAAATGGTTGTATTTTTTTTGTTTAAATAATTTTTATTAGACGATAGTCGGGTATTTTCGGGTATTTCTTTATTTTTGTCGGTTAAATATTAGTTTTGTTTACTGTGCGGGGGTTTGGGGGGGGGGGGGTGGATTGCGTTCCGCAATCAGATGCAATCGAAAAGCGTTACGGGTCGACTTTCTCCCGGACAAAAGCGATGTTTCTTCCGACTTTCTCCCGGAGGATTCCCCCTTCAGTCCGTCCGCCGAAGGCCTGTCGGTGCTAGCGCCTTTCGATCCGGCAAGAATGCGCCTGACGGACCCTAGCGGTCGAAGGATGCGACGCACTCCCTTCGCCGGAAATAGTCGCATGCGCCAAAAAGGTATGGAGAAATGTATATTACAGACTTCGACGCGAAAAATTAAAATGACTAATGCCGAATTACATTTAAAATAGCAGGAATTCATATTTTACTATTTTCAGTTTCTTGAGCCGCTTTTATCAGGATATTTAAATTTTTTCTAAACAGATTCTGGATTTATGCGAAAGATTCGGGGTTTGAATCCCGGTAAGAATGCATTCTTCTAAAAAAAAGTAATTTCTCATCTCCAGAAAAATATTGTTAACTGTAATTTTTCATCAGCATGTAATCATCGGATCGAATTAATAAATAAGCGTATAATTGTTACATAATATATTATTATTTATTTATTTTTATTTTTTTGTTAGTATATTCATTCATAGGCAATTTACGTTCGCAAAGTATACATTATGAAATCTTATTTTTATATTTACCGAATATTAAATTGTTTTTCTCATTTGTTCCAGGTGAGTTTCTAGTTATAAAGTTTTCCGTTCGTCGTACTTAGTGTAAGTATAGATTTTTTTTAAATTAATTAGTCGCTATCTGTACGATACTCGTTTACCAAATATATTTATTCCAAATTCGACTAAGCATTATTATATGGTCTTTTTTTTGTAATCGATCACTGCGCTTATTCTTACCGCTACGGTGAAGAAGCTGCACAGAGTGATATCGCCGTGTTAAAAATGTAATTTTTTTTTAAATTCTACTTAGAAAGCCTTTAAAAATTATCAGATTCGTTGTACAACATTATTACGATTATTTTATTAACCGCATAAAACTAACAGACTGGTACTCTGTGAAATCGGTGGGCTGCCTTACTGCGGCTCATCGACCCGTTTCTATATATAGTGTTAAAACCAATTCTTCCTGCGGGACTGTCCGATTATTCTTTACTAGCTTGTGTGTTTATTGTTTCTGTCGATACAGAATGTCGCTTCAAAATGTCGACAAAGGTTTTCTTTTACCGTCGATTCCTGCATAAGCTAATACGATGGGTGTAAGGAGGAAAAAATAATAATTTGAAGCCCGGAATCGAGTCGATTCACCTATAAATTCGGCCGTCAAGATTCATCAGCTCGCGGAAACGTATCTTGGTCCGATCGTTTTATGAAAAACTATTTTTTTTATCGTTTGTAAACCGGATGAGAGAAACGGCGGCCAGAGAATATAATTTTATAAACGATAATTTTGTGCGTTAGGGCTCGTAATCTTAACGGTTTGAAAAGAGTTACGATTCCCTCCCGGCGACGATATAATCGTTTTCAAAATTAACTAGAATTCCACATTAAGTTTACAAGGGAAAGTGAAAAACGAGGTGGTTTCCCGTCGTCGCCTTCTTTACTGACGAACGTAATACTGATTACGTATTTACTCGTGATACTGCGCATCAGATTAACTGTCCGTAACAAAGGCGTGTTCGATCCTACGAGTCGAAACCTTCAGTCTGTTTAGCGTAGGGGCTCGATGTTAAGTGAATATCGTTACTCGCAGAGAGCAGTCCTGATTTTTACCTATATTACTCGGGCTTTTTTTAAGCACGACAAAAACGTAAATGAGTAATTTATAAATGTGTATAAAGGCACCGTACGTAAGGTGTTTTTGTCTAACTCCGCGATACTTAAGATTTTATATTATATGTGTTACTAAGAACAATTATTCTTGCGAGTAGTGAATACGATAGAGAGAGAGAGAGAGCTGCAGACGGTTACACCATTGATCCGGTTGTTGACCGATGACCTCCTCGCTCTACTCGTCCTTCGGCTTCTATTTCTTTTCATTCTGCGGAACTTAATCTCGGTTGTGCGTCTCTTTTGTCGACTCGTATCTTTCTTTAATACAAATACGTAGATTCTTTGTAACCGTTTCTTGTTAGCTTATATTTATGTTTAATCGACTTGAAACGTCAAGCGAGCTCATCTTTCGTTAACGTAATAAAATCTTTCGCCGTAAATTGCGCCGAATTTCCCTTATAACTATACGGTTTTACTTGGGTTTGGTTTATCGAACTTTTAACTACCGAGCGTATTGTCATTTGTATCGATGAATGTTAACTATGAATAGAAGCGTAATAATAAAATTTTTTACGTTTACATTCACTTTCATTATAGAGCGTGAATAACAATTACCTAATGTTATTAAATTGTAACTGTAAAACTAATCGTTTCACCGGACCGGAATTGTTTTTTTATTCTGCGTTCGAAAGGAATTTGATGCATTGTAAAAGTCAACTCGTATTATTATCAACGTGTCGCGCTAAATGTTACAGCTACACAGATTTATGGCTCCGCGCATCAGCGATCGTAGTGTTGAAATATATTTAATCGAATGATATTTCTATATTAAACTGCGTATTTTGTTAGGTTACTCCACGGACGTATTGATTTTTGATTAAAATTGTTAAATCGTGTTAGAAACGATGATAATAATAAGAGTTAGTATTTCGGACAATATTTGTCCGAATGTCACGCGATTAATCTTCTGGTAAGTTGCCGGTTGAAAAACTCGCTCAAATTTGTACGAAGGTTGACAAGAATGGAATATTTTTATTTTTCGTTCCGTCGTCTCGAAGTCAATTTTCCGAACTGCGCCACCTACGCTTTTCCTTACCTTCCATTCCTTTTTTTCGACTCTGCGCCCCTATTAGGTTTATTTTCATCATATCGAAATAGAGAAATGATCTCGGCTGTCTCTAATTCTGAAGAACATGGCCGGAAGTTTCCCGCGGTTAACTCGGAAACTCTTTCGCCGTCCGCCGGCGGTTCGGTAAAAGCTTCACGTCTAAAGCGCTTGTCGGGTAATGACTGCTGCTTCTTAAGTTGAAGATCCGGATCCCGCATCACACCTTATTAACTGTAGGTCTGATCCGGGGTGCCGCTTACAGTTTCTCACGTCCTAGATCGAAAAACTTATCCTTCAGGGAGAGGGCTTCACGCGAAAAGTTTTTCATATCGTTCGGCCCGGCCTTTCTGATGATTAAAATTTTTTTTTTAATATATGTGGATATGTAGACGCGGTTTAGGAGAGAATGTAAAGTTTCATCGTCGCTGTTTTTGTTTTGCCGGGGAGAGTGTTCTTTAAAAGTAAATATATGTTTTTAATTAGCCTCTCCAGACATTCGTATTCATCGGTGTTCTTGTGGTAACAACCTTTCTTGATGTAGCGTTGAAGAAAGATTCGTATAAACGATATAACGTCCTTGTAACATTAGTTTATAAATATCTTTGTAGCACGCGAATGAGGTCGTGAAACCTATATATTTTGTCTAAAGTTTATATAATTTATTATTTTAATCGACTCTATTGTTTAAATGTACAAACATGTATACGATAATATTATGTTTTTATCTGTGCTTACATAACATATATAGGCATAGGGCATTATTTTTTTTTTTTATAGATTCAAATGTGAATCTCCAGACTTAAGATAATGTTTATGTATTACGTTCGTAATTTCTGTTACGTTTAATACTGCCACATATATATATATATATATATATATATATATATATATATATATATATATATATGTGTGTGTGTGTGTAATGTTAAATATTAGTGTACTTTGACCGTAACAAGATATATAATTTGACAGTTGTGTTTGTTTGCATTAGAAAATTAATTTTAAATTTTTGAGATAAAAACTAAATTAATACGGAAAGTGATTTTTCACTGTTATGTTTTTTCCTACTAGCAGTTTCAACAGGCAACATCGCCTAATCCTTGGAAGTGAATAAAAAATCTTAATTTAAGAAAGTTTAAATTCCATTATTTTATCGGACGATGGAGCGGCGTTATTTAACGTATATAATCTACAGACTGTAGCTTTTACGTACTACACTCGCCGATTCGAATTAATTTCTTTGTTAGTCTCTTTGTTTTCCAATTATTTAAAAAAAAGAAGAAATTTAACCGAATTAGTTATTTTATTTAACGACACGCCCACCGGCATTTTTATCACAAAAGATGTAACTCAGTGTATCTACGGATTTTATTTTTATTGAAATGCACCGATCTTTCAAAACAAAAAAAAATTGTTTATGTACAATAAGTACGTATCTTGGTCGCCGTTGAAAGTATTATTTATTTTGAGATTCGCAATGAATTCTAATCGCGTGGACAACGAAGACCTATCTCTATTCTATTTTTTGACCCTACGTCTTGTTAGTTTGTGAAGCGGTTAGGCTCGAAGGCATTTTCCGATTATTTTTTTTAAATCTTGAGAAAGATATCTTGCTTTTGATGGTGGAACAAAGTACGTATAATACGATCTTACGTAAGAGTTTCCATCTAAAAATGGCGGCCGCTATATTTTTTAGATAGGTGTGATTGATGAGTACGAAAGTTCATCCTAGTTTTTGACTTAAGAGCTACTTCATAATGTTAAAAAATTAAAACTCGGGTATCCAGTTTTTCTACCTTTACAATATTTTCCCCCTTATTTTAATATTCTACCCTCTAACTACGCGGAGAGTAAAAAATAATTACTCTAAGTGAGCGGTAGCTTTATCGTTTTTCTTAAAATTTCTGCGTTCTAATCCTGGGCATTTTTCCTGGCGTTGTTTTACTCCTGGGCGTTTTTTCAAAATGTATAATTTTCATTATCGTATTCTCACCAAAGGAAACCTTATATACGGTCAAAAGGTATGTGTACTATACCCTTTAAATCGTTCGAGAAGTATAAATCATTTGAATGAACGAATCGTTCGTGCGCTGCGCGCAGCCGCCCGGCGCACCAACTTGGAAATCCTGTGATTTTGTCAGTACGGCTGCGTCTACAGATCTAATTCTATTATGTGTATACAAAAACCTAACCTGCGGCCGAGATATATATTCCGTAACGTTAATTTCTTTTACAGACTACAGTTTGTAGCTAAAAAAATTCACAGAATTTTATGTAGAGATGTTAAATTTGAATGGTTTTATACGGGTACGAGAGTAATGTGATTATGTAGAACGAGTAATTTATTTGACCTTTGAATGTTGCTAATCGCTTCGTACAATATATTTTTTCATCTGGATTTAAATAGTAAAAAGTTATTATTGTATTACTGTATTACACGCGAGGTTTAATGTTATTTAAAAAATTGTGTTGTTTTCTACATACGTTTGTCACACCGCTCTTTTATATTACTGAAAATTATTGTAATGACACTAACGTGCACTTATTTCATTAATTTTGTAACCCTTTTTTGTACACAATGGAATAAATCTTTGGTAAAGATTTTCGTGCTTTTTCTTTTAATTTGCTTATTTCTCTAAAGTAGTACGTTTCTGTAAAGTAAATGTTATTAGTACGTGATTACTTTTGGAAAAACCCTGATTTCACGACTAAGTTATAAATTAATCCTCATGTGCGTTTTAAATACATTTAGAAAGTGTATTTTTTATTATTATTGGTGCTACTGCTTAAATTTTCGTGGGTGTTTAATTTTGGGCTACGTGACTGTAATGTTAATCAGTTAATGTAGCCAATAGTAATTGTATTATATTTTACCTTGCACTACATTTTCTTTATTTAAATTTGGCATAGATTCAGTGATATAGTGAACGTAAAGAACGCTATATAATATTAGATTTAAAAAACTTACTGTGTGCACAGTTTTGTATGCGTGTTTTATAATATATATATATATATATATATATATATATATATATATATATATATATATGTGTGTGTGTGTGTGTGTGTGTGTCTTTTTTTGTCTTAGGGGAAAGATCTTTATCCTATAAGAAATTCAGTCAGTATTGGGCTATTTATACAGACACCGGATAGGAAACAAGTGCCCTCGGAAAAATCAATAGGCAGATCCATCCCCAGGAAATAACACATATCCAAATACGTATAATCTCAAAGAGGTCTCTACATCCTTATCAGGGATCAATTTGTATTTAGCTTAAACTAATAAAAAAATCCGTCGTAGAGGAAAGTTTAAGAGTGAAGGAATCTAGTCGGACGGTGATGTTCACAAGATACGGACTGAGATACCTTCAATTGAGGTAAACAACTCGCCCGAAGTAATGGTTTTAAGACCGCATATATGAGGTGGAGGGGTGTTTTTACCCGTTGAGGGAGGATTAAAGCAGCAGATTGCCGATTATAAATTCGCACAAATAAAAATAACGAATAGCCATTTCCTTCGATACTATAATCATTTCGAGACGAGGTCCCAGGCTTCCTCCAGGAAAATCCTCGTCCGTACCCAGATATTTTGATGTGCTGAAATACGTAAATGAAAAATGCGATGTGGACACCACATCATTTCCTTGTACGCCTATTAAATTACATACGTATACACATTTTTTGCTGTACTTCATTTAAACTATTTCATTTGAAAGTGAGATACGATCCTCCAATTCTTTAATAAATTGGACAGTTACACAATTGCATCGCATTTTTTGTGGTGTCCTTATCGGCATTTTTAGTTTATATATTAATTTTATTTCACATCGATCAAATATTATGAGGTGTAAGTGAGAACATGTCGGATCTGTAACCATGGACACATCGGTTCGAATCCGACTTCATATATATATATATTTTTTTAATTTAAATTTATTGATTTATTAATAATTATTAACGTGTGTAAAAATTTTTGAATTAAAATGAGAAGTACATAAAATTTTTCTTTCACTAGTAACTATCGATTTTTTTCATAATTTTTTTTATTGTTATTCAATTATAATTTATTGTAATACAATCATAGGTTAATAATTATTAATAAATCAATTTATTTAAATTAAAAAAAAGTAAAAAAAAAAATATGTATATGAAGTCGGATTCGAGCCGATGTGCCTTCCACTTGTAAGATCCAAATATTTCATTAATTAAAATTTTATTTGACTGTAACTCTGGAACCGACGAAAATAAGTACCACTTATGATATATCGTTGAAAAGCTCTCAATGAGAGCTTATTACTGCAGTTAAGAAAACTTTCAAAATCCAAATTCTTTTTGATTATTGGCTTTTTTGACACTTGTGGTCCAGTCGATTGCAATCAAAATGGGAGGTGCATAACTAGATGTTACAATAGTCCTAAATCCAAAATGTCAACATTCTGCGGCGTATCGGTTTTGAGTACGTACGTATAGACGTTACGCCGAAACTAGTCAAAATTGATATTTCCGTTGAAATCTGAAAACCTAAACTTTTTGTTATCGCAATACTTCCTTTACTTCGTACAAGGAAGTAAAAATGTACCTTGAAATTAAAGATTTATACAGAGAATTTTATTACAATCGACGTTAGCGATGCGTACCGTTTTGATTGTACGATTTTAATTCCGCGTTACCGAAGACCGTCGTTATTCATTTCCGATCTAAATTCGTGAAGGATGTGAGATTGACTGTTCAAATCTTCCTTTGGTCTTCGTAAATAAAAATCCGGTGGTGACAGAACGGGTAATCGAAAGGTTTAAATACGTCGCTGTAGAAAACCGATGTGTCCTTTCATCGAACCAAACGCAGTGAATTTATAACTCTTAAGGTGAACTTTGTCAGAGTGCAGTTTTTTTTCGGTCTTTAGAATGAAAAAATTCTGAAAAATATTTTCTAAAAAATCTTTATTCTGTAGATTTTGGATAGGTGTCGTGTGATGACATTACGTGCTGCCCGATCTAGAATATACTGTAGGTTTCTTAAACAATTTAACGTTAAAAAACGATCGCTTTCTATAAACTATTTGATTCAAGTATGCATCTATAATTTATTCCTTTCACGTAATGCAGTAATATTTATAAAACGAAACTGTGATGTGTTCCTTCAGAGTAAGATTTGGAAAATATTCTGTACTTTGTGTTCATTTAATTTTCATTTACTGTTTTTTCCATTAACCAATAAAGAACGGGGTGATTATCAAATCGTAATTTTTTCCTAACCGTACCAAAATGTGAAGACAAAATTGATTTTTCATTCCGTATTGAAAAATAAGTTAAAACTTATTTAGAAATAAGTGTATAATCCGTTTTCCCGTTGAAAGCGATACATCTCATAAATTTTGCTTACTTTTTTTTTAAGACGTACGCTTTATGTATATAAAGTTCAGAAATATAATTAAGACTGTTGAGAACTGGTTTCGCTAAGAATAATTATTTTAACCGCACCATTAGTTTCTGTAATGAATAAAAGACGTCGTTGTAGGTAGCGCATCGGGGACGCGTTTCACTATATTCATTTTTCCTGATTAGTCTTGTTATTTTTGAAAACGGCTATAAAATTTTATCTTTATATCACGGCAAACATAACGTAAAAAATACAGCAGTCTACCGTTTTAGAGATCGGATGATCTAATTTTAGACGAATTGAAAATCAAAATAAAATTTGTTACTTTATCGTTAATTTTCTTTTCTAGCTTTTTTAAAATCATTTTCGTATAACGAAATTTCGGCAGACTCGAAAATTTCGTAGATGAAAAATTTTGTTTTAAAACTTAAAGTCGGTTTTTAAAACCGGTTTGAAATATAAACACGGTCGGTAAACCAAAAACCGTATTTTATTTGCGAAAAATAAATTTTAAAACAAACCACAAACGATTCGATTCTGAAGAAAGTACGTTTTAGAATCGAGTTTAGGAATCCTTGTTAACATTGAACGTCATAATACGACGTAATGAAATTTTTTCGAACCGGTAAACTAGGAGATATTTGAGAATAAAGATAATAAATAGTGAAAGATAGAAAACACGTAACATTGTAATTAGTCTTCAATTATATTTAAGGTTATTTTACATTTTATTTTTAATAATAGCGATAATTAATAACAGTTTTAGGTAATTAATTGAAATATATTAAATTAATTTAAGTAATGGTCGTGCTTTATTTATTTTTATAATACGTATAGCGAGGCGGTTATTAGCTTTTATGTAGGTTATCGGGTATTTTAGTTTGACGTCATAACTTTTATTTGATAATATCACTCGCTGGACCGCCACTTCAAGCCCACCTCGTTATTAAATTTTAGTTGACATAAAAGAATTTTTTCATCCCTGCTTTTTAATGCTTACTTGTATGTAACGCGAACTAATTTACCTTCTACTTCAGTTGTGTTATCCTTATCGTTTATTTGTTGATAATGAAAAAAAGTGTGCAGATTCTGACTTCCTATTGATTGGTTCTATGTCAAATTTTAAATGCGATGTTAGTTTCTTTCTTTTTTTGTTTTCATAATCGAGTATGTTTAAATGCAAAATTAGTTTTTTTGTACATTGCTTTATCTCTTTCAACCTATCGTGGAAGTATTATATTTTACTCGAAAATCCTCGATGTTGAATTTTTAAACGATTGATGTATGTTTTTAAATGTCGGTCTCTTAACGTAGGAAATCCAAATACTGTATAACTCCAGCGGTGTCGGTGTTTTTACCATCATCTTCGTAAGAACAAAGTATAACTGAATCGATTGAGATATTTATATTTTAATCGTCACACTATTTGTAAATAATTAAAAATATTATGCAGGAAATAAACAGTGATAACCAATTCTAATAAATATCCTTATATAAAATAAATATTCTATATTGATGTGAGATATCAGTCTGTATAATTTATTTTTTTTATTTAGTGCCTGTATAAAACAACGTTACCGAAAACCAGCTGTTTATTACTGCTGAAGAATCTTTTAAAGTATCGGGTGTTTAAAAAGGGACGTAACCCCCTTTTTTCACGACGTGAATTTATTACAACAATATTAATGTTAATGAAATACATATACAACAATATTCAAATTACCTTTAATAACTTTACAGTAGATTTTCAAAACGATTTCCTGTGATCCCGATGCAGGTTCGCACTCGTTTCATAACATTTGCAACCACTTTTCGTAATGTTTGCTCAGTAGTGTTTGAAATCTCACTTTCAACGTTAGCCTTCAATTCATCAGTCGCATCAGAATTGTTTTTAAAAACTACACTTTTTGAATACCATCGAAGGAAAACATCTGGTGGTGTAAGATGTGGGGATCTAGGAGACCACAACTCTTTTAATGTCAAACGATTGCCAAAAAATTCTCGTAACATATTCAGCGTTTCATTAGCAACACGACGTGTTGCGTTATCAGACTGGAACAGACATTTTCGTTCGTGTAAATCGTAACGTGGCGATGAACTGTTCGATTACGTTGCGATAAACCGTACCCTCCACGGATTAATAAAAAAATAAAGGCTCCATTACACGACACCGGGATATCGCACACCAAACGCCAATTTTATGTGCGTATGATGGTCGTTGGTGAAACGCGTGAGGATTTTCAGCGCTTCATATTCAGCAGTTTGGGCTGTTAATGTAGCCATCCGAGTGAAACCGTGTATAGGTTGAAATAAACACGATCCAAAATTTCAGTACCGTTGTCATCAAGAGAACGAAACCGACGACGATACTGTAAACGTTTTTCGCGGTCCATTTCTTTCGGTTGTTGTACAACACCGATCCGATAAGCATGCGATGGTAATTTTTTAGTATTCGTGAAAGCTGTATACAGTGAAAGTTTGGCCTGTGAAGATAGCTTTTCAAGCGATTTTTTGGGTTAGCGGGTCAAACGTTCTTTCACATCTTCCAGAACTTCTACGCTAACAGTGATGGTCAACCTGGGATTTTCCGATTACGTACACTCCCAGTTTCACGAAATTTATTAAACGCGATATTGTCGACTCGTTCGTAAGATTTATACGCGCAATAAGTCTCAGTAATAAACACACGTTCGTTCTTGGAAAACGACGTAGTTAACACAGTAGAGACGAATTTATACTGGTATAACACTATTGCATAAGAAATACATTTCAACCGTTACAAGTTGCTAACCTTGAGTACAGTGTTGCCAACTGACATCTAGGGAGAAATAAAATTTCCCTCTGCGTGACTTCTAACTTCTTATCATAGGGTCGGGTCCTTTTTGGAACTCCCGTTATATATAAAACTCAATTTCTTAACAGGTTTGTTGCTATTCTCCATTCATTTCTCTTCAAATATTTTGACTTCCAACATATTTATTACACCCTACTTCACGGTTCGCATCCGGTCTTTACGGACTGTCCTCTACATTACTTTCTACACATTTCTCTATTATCAAACGAAGATACCCGGATGTCTTTAAAGCACATCGGTCTAGGTTCATCGTACTGGTCCCTCTCTTAGAAAGATTCTGCAAAACATTTCTCGTCTCCTATTCGCCTTAGGACTTCTTACTTTTGAATTTTGCCGACTCATTTAATCTTCAGCTTCCTGATATTCAAAGGTCTATTTTTTGTGTAAAAGGAAACGTTTTCGAAGTGCCCTCCTACCCCTTCACGTCGATTGTAAGGGTGAATCGGAAAAGTTTCTACCGCCGATCGGCAGGAAGTTTTGCGGAAACTGTTGAAAACGACATGACGCAATATAAATTGTAGTTAGAATGAAGTTTTAGCGATCTGGATATAATCCTACGTAACCCTTTCTGTGGTAACATCAAAGAAGGTTTTGGTTTTGGGGAAGAAGATAATTTCCTGCATCGTCTAACATTCGGCAACCCGGGTGTATCTTTCACGTAAACGGAAGACGGTAGTATTGATGTATGTCTGAATACGGGAGTTTAAGAAAATTTTTAAAAAGCGAAATGCCATATACGGCGATTCGCCTAAAGCGAACGTTTTCCGGTGGAAAGGTGTAACGGCCGGTTTTTTTCACGAACGTATCGACTGCAAAAAGACGGTGAACTCTTCGCCCTCGAGTAAGGTGGGGCCCCGCTTCGCTGGCGCGTAGACGTTTTAAATTATCATCTGGAAGAGCACTTCCGAGATTTCGGATCGCCATTCAGTAGAGAAAACCGGACGCTAAACCGTTGGCCTTCAAGAAACCAGACCTAACGCCTTGTGAGGATTTTTTGTGCGAGTTTTATAAAATATTAGATTTGTTTCCCTTCTCTTGTAATTGTTGATGATCGGCGACGTAACACAAAATCTGTTGCCGGTGTGGGGGATACTCGAATGCTGCAAACTGTTTGGGATGAATCGGTGTAGTATGTCGATGTCTGTTGTCTGACACACACATCACCATTTAATCTGTATAAAGTAGTTTGTGTAAAGCACCTATTAATCTGTAGAGTAAATTTAAAGAAATTCCTTACGAAACCTATATTTAATCGTCCGTTTAGAGTTAAAAGAAAATAGGAACGTTAGACAAAAATAATATCGATAAATTTAATCTAGCAAAACGTATTTTAGATAATAGATTTGTGTTCTTTATCCCTACTCTAAATGGACGATAGTCAAATCGGTATAAATCTTTTAACTCTTTCAGTCTAACCTGTAAACAATCCGGTTTCTTTAACGTTATTGAATGTATAGATACATTTTATTCTTTGTTGTGTAAGCAGTTTTCACGCTTTATCCCTCGTAGATCGTGTTTTTTTATGTTTGCAATATTTATCGTAAAATTCATATTTGCGTTAGCTTGCTTTGTCTTTATATTACTCGATATAATAATATTTATTTACTGTCGTTTTTATTATTAATTTTACGTAAGATCTATTTAGAATTTAAATTAACCGTTTTCTAAAAATATATTTTACGTTCTTTTTATTTCTACATCGTATATAAATTTTATTATTTACCTAATGTTTAATTTATATACGAGCAGTTATCTAATCGAATAAATAACTTCATTTAAGTCTGTAGGTTCCTTTGTGAATAATTCATTTCACCGTTTTCACTTAACTATCGAAGACGGCTTAACCTGTAACAGTTGCAACGTAATGTTTTCAATTAATTTTTTTGTGTAACATCTGATGACTGTATGAAAGCCGTAAGCGCTTGGGATTTACTTTAGATTTTACCGTTAAAAGGTATATTTTTGTTAGAATTAACTACCCTTTCTCTCTTTTTCCCGTTTCGCCTCCGGTAATTGCCTTTGAGATAATACTTCAGAGAATGAATGAGGATGATATGTATGACTGTAGTCTTGTACAGTTTCAGTTCGACCGTTCCTGAGATGTGTTGTTAATTGTAACCCAACCGGCAAAGAACACCGATATCCACGATCTAGTATTCAAATCCGTGTAAAAATAACCGACTTTACTAGGAACGCTGGAACTCACGACTTCCAAACCGACTGATTTCGGAAGACGCGTTCACCGCTAGACCAACTCGGTGGGTATAATTAACTACCCTACCGGTCGATTAAATGCCGGTAGAGTATGACCATATATCACACGTGTTTTCTTATTCTGGATTAACACGATAACGTGTTACAAATATTGTCTATCATCTTTAAATCTGAGGTTTTTTGCGACGTTTTCTTTTGTAATCGAGTGTAATAAAACTCATGAAATAGCTAGTTAGTTCGTTCTGTTACGAGAAACGTCACTCGTACAAGCAGCTGTCGTGAAAACAGCTTTTCTCTTCGCAGGATTTCTCTCGCAAAATTAATTTGTAGCGAATGTTGTACGCGTTCCTCAACGTTAAAAGTCGATGAGCCTACGGTATTATCGATCGGCTACGCTGTAATAAGTATAATGAAAAAGTTATCGATTAAAAAATGAAAGCGCTCGATGAATCTTGCGATAGGTAACGTAAAATCAAATGAACTCTGCCGTGGGATAAACTAAAAAATTATTAGAGGTACTGGGTTGACGAGTACGAGAGACGTCGGAAGGTTGTTACTGTAAATATCCCTTTGCGTATCGGCTGAATATCCCTTTTAACTAATCGTAGAAATACATTTACGCTATTATTTTTTGTTCGTTTCTCATTCGAGTTCGACGATAAAACAGCTTGTTATACATTTGTTGAATTGCTTTAGTTCTGGTTTCGATCAGATGATCCACAGTTTCTGTTATTACGAACTGCGTTACGATTAAGTCTTGCAAACACTTGTTCTGCGTCACTACGGGATTCAAGGTTTTACGGAAGGTAGCGTGGTGTTTGAAGGTCGGATTAATGTTAGGCTATCCCACCGTTTATAATACGCTACAAACAATCGTTATTACTGATGCTTTCATCGGTGCGATCCAATAACTCCGTGCTTGAAGTAAGCTTTTCTCTGTTCTCACATTTCTTGATGTCGCCGCTCGTTTGCGGTTACGTATTAGCTTTCGGTAAGACTCGGAAATAGAAGGAAAATAAATTTGTAGAGTTCGAATTTTAAATTAACTTCTGTGTAAATCGTGAAGTTTATAAAATAATATTAGTAGACAAAATATTCTACACGTACACGTACGGTAGTATATTTTTTCCTTTAATTCTTTTTATTCAAGAACAAGGTAACATTTTTTTTCATGAAAAAAGAAAGCGTCTAGTCTACTCGAATGACCTGCAACTTAAATGTTCAGTCGATTTTATTTTATTTTTTACAACACCGATGGCTTAAATAATTCATAACTGGCCTCGTACGAGGTCACCGGCACCGCCTTGTAGTCTCATCTAAAAACAAACGCTTTTTTCGCTCTTTTGCACTCGTACGATTATACAATAATTCCTACTTTGTCTGATGTCACACGCTACGTAATGAATATTTCAGCGGAAAGTTGTGACGGTTTTAGAATTATACTTTACTGTAACGGTTATACTTCGTCCGCTTGCGTCATTTGTTTTGTCGCGTTATCTTGTTTAAAGATTCTTTCGTTTTACTTTTTCCCTTCGCTTTAAATTTTTCGATTTTTAGGAAAGCGCAACTAGTCTAACTTCAATTACACTTTTATTATTTGTTTAAAAGCGGCAATGATTCTTTTCATAAAATAATCGGTATAATTATTTTGCGAGGTAATTTCTTTTCTCGGTGCTATTGTTCATCGATTTATTTGATTTACACTGTCCCATCTGCCCCGTAGCTTACAGCAAAATCCTGTTTATCCAAAAAAGATGGATCTAGATTGGTTTTTATCTTTGGAAAATTCCAGGATACTCTTATAAAACGAAAGGGTTATGCGTTTTAACAGTCTGTTTGTTTGTGCACGTGTAACTTCGGAAAGCCTGAGCAGATTTTTATTTTGTATGCATAAGGATTCATCAGAAATTGTACGAGTGTTATCGGAAATACCCCGGCAACCGTGGCATTCTCTGCTTTTCATTCAGAATATTGTTGTTCGTTCGAATATCGAACACGGTTGACGTTTTTTCATAATTTATTACTCATCGGGATCGATATTCAACCCCAATTTCACAAAAGAGATTGGGGTGTTTAATAATAATCATAGATCGCATGTAGTTTTAAAAAATCTAAATCGCCTATAGTTTTCAGAGCGAATAAATAAATGAATATGTTTGAAGAGATAAAATGTTTGATGCTAAGCACCGCTACTTCTCATTTTCTCCAATCTATTAAACCCTCTTTTTTTGTTAACTTAACAATCGGAATATCACGTAAAAGTTCTAAAAAACAGGTTATTGAGACATGAATAAAAGTCAGCTCCGTCCCGCAGTCGATTTTTTTATGCGGTTTGAAGTCGGCTAAACGCTAATAGGAGTTTACTTAACTAAGGATTGATTTTTACTCTATACTCCTCCTTCTTTTACGCTCCACCGTAATTTTACGTTCACTCTTTTTTGCTTCTGCGATCCGTTTACAACTTTGAACGGACAATAATCAAAGCCGGCTCGATCTGTCGGGATTTCTATTGTTGTTCCTGCAGGAGTCGTATAAACCTTTTACCTGTTTTATTTTCCTGCAACTAACGACACGAGCGCGTCGATTTATATCTTAGCGAGATTAAACTTGAGTTTAAATTTACCGTCGATGTTCGCAGATAATGAGAATTTTTGTTTATTTTACAAACTTTAATCTGTTCTATAATTAAGGAGCTGTGCGATTACGGTTTCTTTTTTTCGTTTAATGCACTAGAGAGAAGAAACGGCCTTATTTTTTGCAACGGATTATTATATATTAGTTAAAAATGTTTACGGCGGGATTAGTTTCTTTTGTTTTGAGCCGACCTTGCGAGTCTTCATTGTCGACAGAATTTTTAGTTAAGCTGCTCGACCGAGAATATTTTCATTTGTCAATCAAGTTCACCTATTTTGTTTGCGTAATGCCTATTTATTGATCGCTTGAAATCGAAGAAATAAATGTATCTATTATTGAAAAATAACCTCTTAATTTTAAAATTAGTTTTATAAACGTCAGAATCGATCGTCCTGATGATAAAACATTATTTATTATGCGGTTCTTACGGTACGTTTTTAGAATTTTTTTTTTATACTCTTCACATGTATATAAGATCTAGCCGGTTTAAAAAGTACTTCATTGTACTATCTACTTTCTTTATTGAAAAATAAGAATTAAGCTATGAAATAAAAGAAGCACCGCTTAACAGAAACTCGATCGGGGAATAAAATAAGACCGCTGAGATTTTTTACAATTTTTATAAAGCGAGTTATTAGGATATGCTAGCGAACAAAAATATTGCGCACTAGTGTGCTATACTGTAGGCTCGGTGACGTCTCGGTATTGCGTTAAATATGTGAGTCATTTTAACCGACTGCGACGCGAATATTTGCGTTCGGTAAATTAATTTAAATTAATGATCATAATTTATGTTCAGAAGCGAAACACATTCGGGTCGCTCTGCTCGGTGATTTAGTTACGCGCATACTATTGTACGTATTATTATGTAGGTAGAACGTTTAGTTTGCGGGTTTAAATGTATTGTACAGCGTACAGACAAGATTTGTATACGTAGAATTATATTCCACGGTATTGTTTGTAAACAGAATGACGTCGGTTAGGTGTATTTTACGATGCTATTTTAAACGTATGAATTACATCTGGTTTATAACAACGATTTTCTGCTTCTGCTAACTTCAATTTGTAGTTACCGATTCAGCGTTATTTCGGTTTATCTTAATTATAACTTTTTAAAACGGTGTTTTTAATGGTCAAGTTTTAAGTTAAGCTAATATTAAATTTAAAAGCCTGCGACGATGTTACTGGACTTGTAGAGATAGCGGAGAACGCCAAAAATATGCTGGGAGTTATTCCTCCGACGCTGTAAAAGATCGGTTATAAAAATATTCCCACCCTGATGATAGTTCAGTTAGAAATAAATGTGAAACCGATTGTCGGGAACGCTGCAACGCTCGAACGGTTTATAGAATCTTGTTTTTAAAGGATGAGTACTTGCCGTAAGAAAGATTGTAGGGGACCTAGCTCTTGATACTCGTTCCTCAAATAGGCGTAGATCCGTGCTGGATTTATTGTATCTATATATATGGTTGTTTCGGTCGCCAAGCCATCCCCTCCTTACCTTTCTTTTTCCTGTTTAGCCTCCGGTAACTACCGTTTAGATAATTCTTCAGAGGATGAATGAGGATGATATGAGTGTAAATGAAGTGTAGTCTTGTACATTCTCAATTCGACCGTTCCTGAGATGTGTGGTTGATTGAAACCCAACCACCAAAGAACACCGGTATCCACGATCTAGTAATCAAATCCGTGTAAAAATATCTGGCTTTACTAGGACTTGAACGCTGTAACTCTCGACATCCAAATCAGCTGATTTGGGAAGACGCGTTAACCACTAGACCAACCCGGTGGGTTATCCCCTTCTTACCTAGCCTTTATGGGCTTTACGGTAGGTCATCTTCGGAACTTCAGCCAAAGGCATCTCTCAGGCGTGTTTTGCCTCTGTCAGGATGCCACCGATGCGAATACCACATGTGATGTTCCCATCGGTGTACTACTAGAAAATGAACTCGTTAAAACAAAACGCATCTATGTCGAGTCTTTAATAAGACCGAGTGACATCAAGGAACTGAAATAAAAACGCAACTACTTACCCGGTAGGTTAGAAGTTGAGTTCAACAATATTTGCAAGTACATCTTGACCCCGTAGGGAAGACACTGTCTATGTGACAGTGACGGTAGCCACACTACCCGTTCCGTACCTAGCCCTTAGGGTCTTTACCGGAGGTTATTTTCGGGATAAGCGATTTATTTTCTACTTTTCCACAAGCATTTAACGTGTTCTATTCGGCCCGATGGCCTTATCGCCATCGATAGCCTCTCCTAAAAAATATATTTACATGAGGAACCGCATGATGCCATCGCCATTATTCCTCCACGCGAACCGTGTTATTTCATTATCTGACTGTATTAAAAATGAATGCCGTTATTTATTACTTAAACAGAAAACAGTGGTTTTTGGTTTTAAGGCTACGATATCGCTACGTTTCTCGGATACAAAAATTTACAAGCCTAATGAAAAATATTCGGGAAGAATAGAATAAATTTCGCTAGATTTTGGAATATTCGCTTTGAGAGCGGTGTTCCAGTACTACGGAAATTTCTGTCGTACTAGAAAGCACCTATTTCATTAGTTTAAAAAAGCATCCTTATAAATCGTTAAACAAACGGATGCGTTAAAATTTCAAGATCGGATAAACTGAAATATTACCTGCATTACCACCGGATTGCGGTTACATCATAGCAAATCCTACGGGCGGCAAAACTAACGATTCGTTAAATTATTATGGCAACTGAGTGATTTTAATCTTGGTCCGTGGAAAATTAAAAAAAAAAAAAGGCCATCGGATTACATCCGGATGGATAACGTAAATAAATATTTGTGATACAACTATCGAGATGGAAAACAAACAAGCCGTGATGACCGAGGATGACGCTACAAAACGTACTTTCAATCTGTTGAAGAGAAAGCGTGAACCGGACGACGTCGGTCTGAAATACTGTAACCAAATGTTGCAGAGTCAAAAGAAATATTTGATAATTGAAAAAGATATTATCGGACCGATAAGAACACCTCGTGTTCATGGAGAACGTGTCAAAAGCCTTGAACGTCTTTCAAACAAAAAAAAAAATGTATTACACAAAAAGGTTCCGTACGTTAAGGTAGTCATTTTACCCTGCGACGTATCGTGGGGCTATAATAAAATAAAAACTGCCGCTTCTGATTTTGAACGTTGCGTAGAGAAATTGATGTGGCTGTGATGGTATATTATCTACCGACTTTGAAATTTAAATCTACTAAAAAAAAAAAAAAAAAAATAGCACGAACGTATAATAATACGATATAGCCCGGACTTGGCTCCATCCGATTTTCACCTCTTTGCTCACATGAAACGCTGGCTAGGAGGACAACATTTTGGCACAGACATCGATCTGCAGACCGGCGTAGAAACACGGCTGAAAACACAGTCGGCTCCGTTCTATGACGAGGGTATTGGAAAGTTAGCACCACGCTACGACAAATGTCTAAATCGGAATAGCGACTACTTGTTACAAATAACATTTTTTTTATTTTCACTGTGGTTTTAATTTCGTGACCGATCGGAACTTGAAAAAACAAAACCCTTGTATATATGAGTATTTTTTTAACTCTTAATGTATCTACGACTTGTTTGATGTAGAATTTATTTTTTTAACTCTTCAAAAAAAAAAAATAATTCCTTGCTCATTGTGCTTTTATATTCGCGATTTTAAGATCTTCGGATGCAGTGTTTTCATCTTTATCGTCTTGTAATCCCCCGAAAAAATCATGAAGTCTGCGTTTGTAATCTGGGTAAACATGCTTTGTACAATTAATTAGCGTTATAAACTCTGTGCGTAAAAAAAAATGTAAAGTAGGAAAGCCAATTCTATTATTTTTATTATTATTGTTATTACATTTATTTTTTTTTTTAAATCTACCTAATTTTTTAATTTCTGAAAAATGGAAAATGTATTACGCGTACGTATCAAATCGTGCACTCGCTCTGTTATAACGTGTAATTTACAAAAATAATAAATGTACAAATTTAAAAAAAAATTTAAATATAATTAAATAATTAATGCATTATATAAATAATAAATACGAAAGGCCTTTGTAAAGATAATCAGAAGCGACTGTACGTATAATGTGCTACTTTAAAAATCAGCCACAAATGTCAAATTGCGTGGCGTTCAGGTCGATTTTTATAGGAAAAGTACTACTAGCGCTTTTGAATAGGTGTAGACTATTCTAAATAATTCTGTCTTTCCGCACTAATAAAACCTTTTTATATGAAGTAATTATATATTATATGTCAGTGTTATATCTATGCAATTAAAATAAATAAGAGAACTGGCGTCAAACAGGCAGTCGGTAGCGTTCAGCTTGACGCGATGGCGTCTTGCCATGAGAGAATGTGTTGATTTGAAATATTACCTTTGTGGTAATGTTCTCAACGCTGAAAATGCATTCCGGTTAAAACGAAAAAGAAACTCCTAAACGAGACTCATGGCTTGCCCTGACCTGCTTAATCGTAACATCCTGAATTCAGAATCCAGTCGTTTTCATATCCGACTCTTTCTTCTTTAATCGAAAGGTTAATCCTAAAAACCTTTTGAACCAACGATAAATATTTCGGTAAGATATTTTGCGATTTCTATTCGTAGTTTAAGGTTTTATATTTAAAAGTTTATACGAGGGCCGCCTTTTAAGTTTTTAAAAAAACGTGTCTGTACAAATCATTTTATTGTTTCTCAAATTCACCTTTAAAATTTATACACTTTTACATGCGTTCGAACCAATTCTCTAAACATTTTTTCTACTCTGAAGTTGGTACCTCAAAAATATGTGGTTTTTGGAAGGATTCAACAGCTTTTTGAGGCGATGAAAATCGCTGTCTACGCATCTTTTGTTTGATATTCGGGAACAAAAAAGAGTCGTTAGGCGATAAATCAGGTGAGTACGGGCAGTGAGACCATTAATTTAAATGTTTTTCTTCGTAAAGTACTCGATTGCTTGATGTCCTGTGTGAGAGCTAGCACTGTCATGATGAAGAATAATGCCAGTTTTCGATTGTTTTTCCTGATTTGATTGATCATTTTTGGCGAACGAATTGTGTTGTTATACCATTCAGCGCCGTTGGCGTCATTGTGTTGAGCCAGAAAGGGGACTACTTTGAACGAAATTCGTCGATACGGTAGTACCCAGTAAATACTGCCATTTTGAAATTACTAGCCCGTTTTTAAAACTTTCCGATCGCACCTCGTTAAGACTTGCTGATTTCGTTTCTGCGAACTTTTACACTTACTGTGCTTCCACGCGGTGACGACACTATGTTACTTACTGTAGCCCTGGCTGAAAACTGCTGGGCCTCTGCAACCGTCTTAACGCACCTGTTCTCTGTCAGATAATGTCTAAACCGAAAGTTAAATGTTGTCGCTTGAAGATTGTACATAAAACAGTATTAAATTAGCAAAACATAAAATCTATATTCGCTCTTGAAACCCCGGAGTCCGGTTTCTTACCCGATGTATATATTTGACTTCCCGCCTTGCTATAATTCACCCTTTTCGGTAAATCCCGTTCTAATACAAGTTTTATATTTACTAAAGGTTTTTCTGTGGTCTAAATTTCGGTTTTTTTTTTGGTCTAAATTTGTGGTCTTATCATATATTATGTTGTGATCTCTTGTTTTAAAATGTTTATTTTATTTCTTAAACTATTACACATTCTAACGTAAAGTATAAGTTGTAATCAAGTATCTTACCATCCATAACATAAAACTACTCTTTTCAGTTTAGAACCCGTTGTTTTGGTTATAAAAAATTGTATGAATAAGCTACCAGGTCGTAAAGAAAACCATCTGTTTTATTCAGCGGTAGTTTTTGTACTATAAAATGGATGCTATCCGTATACCTGTTTTTTCGTGGTGTAAGGTGTCGGTACAGTAATCTCAGATTCAATGTAGAAAAAATCATAGAATTTTTATTCGAGCTAGGAGGGAAAATTGTACTTCATTCTTGTTCGGTCTCATTGTTAAATTATTTTGAAGTAATAATTGTTACTATCCATTTTTTATCGGGGAGTTACGTAAAATTCGCCGATAAAAAAAGTTCCGATTTTTGATCTAACCTGTTTAATGATCTTTTCAAGGTCGATCCGTTTCTTGCATTTATGTCACCTTATGAACAGTATATATGATTTTGATGAAAGTTACTGAAAGAAAAAGAAACTAATTAGGTCCTGTTTTAAAATCGGGTCAGGGTTTCAATGTTTCATTAAAAAAATTTGAATCGGCACAGTTTCCATTCGTGTTACTAAGTTTATAATTTCCTTCGGTTTTCATATGTTATTTAATAAATAGCCGTCGGTCGGTATTTTGCTATTTATATGTTTTATGATTTTTATCGAGGATATATATTACTTCCATTTCTTTTTTTTTTTTGTTAGTTGTAATATCTTCCAGGAAGATAGATGGTTAATCTTTCCCGGGAAAGATTAAGCGTTAATAACACTTCTCTAAAAATCAGTTATTTTCCTTAGAAAACATTCGTTATCTTCAAGGAGGATTATTCCTTGAAGATGTTTCCTTAGTTTTTGGACGAAATTAAATCCATATTTACTTCTTTACTCCGTTTAATACCGTTCTTTTTTTAGAGAAGAGTAATTTACGAGAAATGCACACTGCGAGTGCAATACGCAGTTTAATAATCGAATAAATTAAATCTTGCGCGCGGAAATCTTTTTTCAATGTTCAATCTGAATTTCGTCGAGTACTATCCTGCAATTCTCCGGGGCAAAGCGATTTTATCGATTCAAAGTCCAGTAGTTTTTGATTAATTTTGTTATTAAATTAAGTACTCGATCGGATTTCCGATAGTAAAGTTTTTATCTCTTTTGGTCGCGTTACGTTTATTGAAAAATTGTGTTAATCCTATCGTAGGTGGCTACGTTTGAGTATTTTTCAGTGCAGTATTTAATGAGTTTTTAAAACGATTTCTGTAATTTAATGAAAAAATACGATTTCGATTGGATACGGTAATAAGTTTCTATCGGTTATGCTAGCGAGTATCTGTGTAAACCGGTTCCAGAGTTTATTCCCTCACGATTCTAGAATTATTACGCCGCAGCTACCGTATGAGCTCAAGCAATATAATTATAACAACATCCGATGTTATACCCTTAATGCTTTTACTCTTATTACCGTATTTACACGAGTGTCTCGTCGTTCGTACGTAAGCCGATATATAGTATTAATTTAAAATAAATATTGTTTTTCTTTGATACATATCTTTTTTCAAATTTTTTATCTGTAAGTAGAGAATTCAGTTCTTGAAAATATAAAAGTGATTCTTTTCTTTTTTTTCAATACTGAAGATTTATAAGTTTTATAAGATAGGGTGACAAAATATATATCGATAATTTTTAACTATTGTCCAGATTTGTTTTATTGTATATCTAGCTACTCTATATTCCCTGTTGCGATACTCTATATCTCTTCTTTCTTATTACTCTTTAGCCTCCGGTAATTACCTTTCAGATAATACTTCAGAGGATGAATGAGGATGATATGTATGAGTGTAAATGAACTGTAGTCTTGTACAGTCTTAGTTCGACCGTTCCTTTGACCTGTGGTTAATTGAAACAAGACTACCAAAGAACACCGGTATTCACGATTTAGTATTCAAATCCGAGTAAAAATAACTGACTTTACTAGGAATTGAACGCTGTAACTCTCGGCTTCCAAATCAGCTGATTTGGGAAGACGCGTTCACCATTAGACCAACCCGGTGGGCTATACTCTATATCTCTATAATCTCTGCTGTGATCGCAGTTGGTGTGTCTGGATGAGCTCTGTCCTTGCTCCTTGGTTTGTTTTTTGGGTGTATGGGTGGGTGCGTGTGTAGCATTTTGGCTACTAGTGTGTGAATATTGCAATGCAAACCGTGCCGTGTAGTATTTATTTAGTTTCCTGTTACTAAGTAGAGGTAGAAATATTATTTATTGTAACCGCACTATCGTATGAAAGATGCAGAATGAATTTTGTACTCTTGCTGAGTTAAGTAATATTTATTATTTTCACTGTGTAAGTATTACATATTTTGTGTACCTCTATCCTGTATATCAGTATGTAATAGATCACTGGTAATACGCAACTTTATTGTCATTTCATAGTATGTGGTACATATCACCATGTCTTTTATAATTAGCTGTATTCGTCTTCACTGACGTATATAAGTGACTGCGCATGCGTCGCACTTGATCGCACTTACGACAGCATGTAATATGCATTATTATGTATTTTGTGCTATTGATCTGGTGATTGTATAGCTATTATATTATTATTTTCTGTAATATTTCTCTTTTTAAAGTACTCCATTATTGTTGATTTACTTTGTAACATTAATTATTATGCGTTATTGTATATTGTATTTGCTGTTATGGTTTCTTGTATGTGTACGTTGTTTTTCTGTAGAATCGTGGAACGGTAGAAATATCATGTAATATAATTGTAATGGCATTGAGGATGAATTACGCACTATAAATCTTGTTTTGATCTAAGTAATAACTATTATTTTATTGTTTATGTATTATGCTTCATTTATTACTATATTTTGTGTATTACTATTTTATACATCGGTACGTTTCAGTTCTCTGATTATAAGGAGTTATATTATCTTTTTACATTGCATATAGTATATTACGTATCACTATTATGTATTTCGATGTACGATATGATGTATTAATTGTAGTATCCTTATCGAGGAAGTATTTATTTGTCTTTTGGGTTATCAGTATGATGTCTATTAATTCCGAACGCGCCTTATATTGTATATTGTATTTGCTGTTTTATTGTATATGTATTGTGTACATTATTGTAGTATTAATGTGGTACACAACTGTGTGTGTGAGCGACTTTTCCCTTCCTGATGAAACACAACACTAGCCGTTCCACGAAGGGTGGGCTTCCAGGAGTGGAGGTTCAGTCGGTAGTGCGCAAGTATATAACATACGCACCTAATAACACCTTGCGGAACCTGCCAGCGACTCCGACACTGCCTCGGCGTCTGTAAAGTGGATTCCTCTACCTCTCTAAAACAAAAAAAGGTTTTGTTTTAATCCTGAGTTTTTAACTCCGGAATGTTTAACAGAAGAAGCGTAATGCAAGGAGTTATCACTAATATCTTTAATGCTATCGCCTTCCGAATTCTCTAATACCGTCGACTTCCCTAAGACCTTTCTCCGCTTTTGAGAGGAGTTCTCACTCCTAAAAGATAGATCCCCCTGTACCTGCCGCAATGCTCATCCGCTCTCTGAGGAGCCGTCGGTACTTGTAACGAAGGCAAGTCATTATACCGAGGGTATTAATTCGGTTCCTTCATTTCTAAACCGTTTGTATACGAGTATACTAGCGGTGATTAATATCTACGATCGTCCCTTCTTTTTGTCACGGAGAGGTGAGTATCAGGATTTTCCATTCGCCAAATCTGAGGCCTTAAAAGCAATTTCTAGATTATCTAGTACTTTTAGAAGTACTGCACTACATAACAGCTGCAGAATCGCTAGGTTATGTTGGAAGGTTGCCTATTTCGTTTTGCATTTAAAATCGAATCTGTTTGCCATTTTTTAAACTAAATCGTATATGCTACTCATCGCTGGGGTACAGGCATTCCGAAATTTTTCTACGAATGCTTGACGTGATTTTTCAAACGAATATAGGCCTCAACTATAGCTATCCTCTCCTAGATTGAATTAGGATTTTTTCCCCTTGCTTTATTTGCCCCGCCCCGCAGAGCCGGACACACTCAAACAGAAACTCAGCTCTGGAGGGTGGCATTGCCTCAAACCACCTGGGCAATAACCGTGGTTGTCAACCTATGTTAATAATTTGGTAAAAATTAATTGTACTTTTTCTTCTTCGCTCGTTTGTGCCTGAACTATTCATTCCGTTTGATATATTAAACATCTTCGTAAGCGATTCTTTTCTTATTCTGTTTTTTTTTTTTGTCTTATATAAAACTATAATGTTGATTTATTATTATATTTGCTATGCTACAATCAATGCCCGATCAATATTGCAGTGCGGAATGTGTTCATGCGGCGGGGCAAGAAATGTGTACTTTAATAAATCGTGTATGCGCTTCAAAAATACTTAATAAAACCAGCCTTAAATAGACCCAGATTTTACTCTGCAGTTGACCTATTCCGGGAATTTAACCTGTTAACAACGAGATAGCTGTACGTCAAAAGCATTGTTTTATATATTAACAAAAATATAAATCTGTTTAATACCGGTGATTCATCGTATAATCTGAGGACAGAGTATCACCTTTATAATACCCCAAATGACCTACCTGTCTGCAGAAGACATTTATCGTATATTTCAGGTAAACTGATGAGTTTTATTTCTGCTAAATTAATGTATATACATGTTTTTGCCTTCCTGTCTAAACGATAGGTAATTAGTTAATTTTCTTATCCGATCTTAATAACGTTCTGGTTTTTTATATAAAATCCTATAACCGAGCTAACCCAAACTAAGGAAGGGAAACCTATTAAGTGTAAATTTATAATTTATAGTCGTAATATTAATAGTAAGATTATTTTATATTTTTACAAAATAGTGTTAACATAACAGACGTCAAAATATTCATTTTATTTCAAATTGTACAATATACTAAGCACGAAAGTGTACAACACTTTCGTGCTTAGTATATTGTACAATGTATTACATTGTACAAAGGTACAAATAAATCTACATCTTCATATTTTTGTTTTTTCTTATGTTACTGAATCTAGAATGTTGAATTTTAATGGACGGGTGCTGGTGTTCGTTTTTTATAGTATTATTATGTTCAAATTTTTTTCATTCTTTAACAATTAAGTCTTTGTTTATAAGCGCTTTTATTTATTTATGTAACAACTTTTATTAACTGCTATTTATTTTAAGAATAGCTTTAATTTTTATATTCCCGTTTTTATGAAGCGACTCGTACTTGCGTACAGCCTTTGCAGCTATTATGTTGCCTAATTATATATTCGTATTGTAATTTTTTTTTGTCATATTTTGTACAAAGGAAATAAAGGTTTTCAGTTCTTCATTCATGTTAAATTACTAATAAGATTTTTGTATTTGTTTGTGTGTGTGTGTGTGCACGCTAAAAAAAACAGCAGCCGTTTTGTGTCGTAGAATTCACAGAAATCAATAAAGAAGAATGTACTTACAATATATGCTACGAAACGATTTTATTGTATTGTAAACGAAAAATTGTATTTTAAACGTAAATTTAGAATAAAGAAATAGGAAAAATTCAAGGAAATATTACAGAAATAATTAAATTTATTCGCGTAATAAACTTCGTAAAATAAATAAATTATCGGTTAAAAACTGTATTATCAGATATAATTTAGAGGGTCTGTAGCATTTAAATGTCGGAAAATGAAACCGATTGTACCCGGCTGAATTTAAATATCCTGATGCGAGTAATGTGCTATGAAATAATACTGAATACGGTATAATAAACTCGTGTTTATGAAACTAAATTTAAATTTGTCGAGTATTTGTACGCAATAATAATTATCTCTCGTAATATTATTAAATATTGCTTTAATTACCTTGTTTACTGTGCGAATTAAGTTGCACGAATATATTAACCTTGATTATTTACCTGTAAATTTCTGTGCGAATTCCTTTATCGGTATAGATAAACACTCATTTCTTATCGTTCCGTCGCGGCGTCGCTAGATACATTTAAATGAATAAATAAGTAAATAGAACTGTTAACAACGAATAAACGTATATACTGTACGCTACGGTTTAACGATATTCATTTTTACCCGTCGTATTTATTTATTTACGTACCGATAACGTCTACATCGAATAGCAGCTGCGTATTATCCTTTTAATTTGTAGAATGAATTTTATTACTTTTGTTAGAACGATTAATGTTGTACGAGTCAGAACTAACTCGCGAGCTCCAGGTGATTTGTGTATAAGTATAGGCTAATTTATTGTATTTTACGAATAATTTATACGTCCGTACGGTTGTGAAAACAATTAGTTTGATTTCGTGTAGAAATTTACATACCCTCAACGGATATTATATAAATATTTCAAGAGAAATTGTTGATCTACTTTTTTTTATTATAGTCTTTCTTTTCTAAAAGGGTTTTTAATACGTATTACAGAATTAAATGGAATAACAAAATAATTGTAATATAGTATTTCATTCGACTCAAATAAAATCTACATCTAGATCTAATTCCGTTTACTCGCGATAAAATATTGTTACTTTAACGTTTTAGTTTTTCGAGTTATCAATTTCTAATGACGTTTATAAGTTTCTGACCGCTAACAAATTTTTCATAGGTTTGAATTAAGAGATCCGGCGTTATCTAGATAAACCCTTCGATACCGGGTTCGGCCTGTTGAAAGCCACCGAATCGGAAACCGAAGTCCTCGGATACGTTCTCAAGCAGGTCGCCCTTGTCAAATCATAGAAATACCAAGAGAGACTATTTAAAAACCACTTCTCCTCATGTCCGTTGCTAGAATCCGATGAGCTTTCGGTCAAATCCCGAATGATCGAATTGGAAAGATGAGAAGCGAAAGTTTTGTAATTTCGCTTATCTTACCGACCGTTACGGAGAGAAGAGAAGCTACCGGTATGACTCCCGGTCGCTGCTTGCTCCAGTCGGATTCTGATTGAAGATTTTCTGCGCGTCGCTCCACTACCGTAGCTACTGGAAGCGTAGTGCTACCGGTACGTGTAATCCCGTATTTCATTATGTATGCGCTTACTTGTTGAATAAATGACCTTCTTATCTGAGTGTGTGTTCTTTATTCTTTGCGAATTAATTTTTCTGAAACGTGCCTCAATAATACTAAAGTTAAAGTAGCCTCTTTAAACGTATACGAGGATGAAAGGTAAGGAGAAAACCGTATTAAACAATTTTACTTTCTTGTACGAGTGCACTTGTGAAAAATTTATATTTATTTTTTTTCGGGCCGGCCTGGCGCTGCAATCCTGTTTTCGATTCAGTTTCTGGGGGTTTAGGTATCCAGAAATTTTACTCATCTCATCCTACTTGATAAAAATAGATCTACACAGCGCGTCTGTGTTTAACGGTAAACCGTATAGAAAGATGTTGCGTTATAGCCGTTAGTTTCAGGGCGATTCTTCAGGTATACACGGATAGGACCGAATTTGCTTAAATTAATTACATATTTGCAATTATCTGTCCTACGGTGCGGTTTGAATAATTTTAGCGCAGCCTATTATTTCTTGTTGAGGTTGTAAATAAAAGTTTCCGCTCGGATCTGGCTTTTAACATATTTATAATTATTTATTTACATTATTTATTGCTATTTATTTTTTGTATTTTATTCTAATCGCAGTCCCGCTTTATTCGAAGCGGATGATACCGGCGATTTTCCTTCCTCCGTGAATTTTTTTTGTGTTCTCGAAACTTACACTTTTAGATTTCGAAAAACAAACTGTATTCTTCTCGAGTTTTCTGGTGTGACGAAATACTCGACACACCAGTATATATATTTTATATATTTTATAAAAATATAAAATATTTGCGATCGTATTTACCGGAGAAAATTTTCATACCCTCTTTCGCGATCTTCTAAGTCAACAAGCCGTATCTAGCGGCCAAACTGTATATAGGCCAAACGCTCTGAAAATGCTTGTACGTTGAACACCTTTTAGTTGTTCGAAGCAAGGTTAAAAATATCATACGTATTGTTTTCGTCGACAGTTTTGAATTCTCACGTTAATGTTATAAAAGCGAATATTTATTTGCGCTTTTAAGCAAGTTACTCGGTAACCTTCGACGTAAGTTCGTTGATTCTACAAATAATTTGACTTTTAATGCATAAATATAATCATTGACGAAAGCTTTATTAAACGCTAAAATACGAAGCCTTTTTCCATTTAGTACTAACGGTTTTGTTTTGGGATATATTCATTTATTATTTCCTTCTTTGTTATCTCTTTTATTGAAATATTTTATAGTCGTATTTTGTTTTCGTACGATTTAGGTATCTATTCGCTTTACAGTCACATTTGTGTAATTTTTTCGTTATTATGGGAACTTGTATTTTTTAGTCTGGTTTTTTATGGCGACACGTGCAAGGCACACGTGTATTTTACTATTTTATGAAAATTATTCCTAGTACAATAAAGGCGAGCCGTAGGTCCGCCGCGAAAATCGCTTAAGGGACGCCATCTTCTTTGTATAGTCTTCTGTGTGTTCGTGTGAAGTTGTGTTAGTTGCCGGGCCAGATTATACTCCTTACTCTGCTGCTGTTGGCGGGAGCGGACCACGTGATCTTCTCAGTTGCGGGCGGCCAACTCTCCTAACTCTCTCCTGCTCCCTGTGCTCTCGTAGTCTTCAATTAACCACATATCTTAGGAATGGTCAAACTGAGACCGTACAAGACTACACTCATACATATCATCCTAATTCATCCCCTAAAGTATTATCGGTAAGTACCGGTGGCTAAATATGAAAAAGAAAGAAAAAAAAAGTCCGTCGTAACGTACCTTTAAATAAAGAATCCTTTTTTTACAGATGAGTATTAACTAATAATCCATTTTCTTTTTTAATAAGTTTTGAAAAATACGAGAAGTTATCTCTAATGTAAAAACAGCAGTTTCATTGTAAAAAAATTTATTCTGAAAATTTACGAGTACGTACCTTATACTACTTTTCTACATCAGTTTGCGTCCAAATGGCTGTGGCTTGACCTTTGTTGTGTTTGGTGATTCAGGATGACGCAATTCACTTGACTGCCGTTTTCTCTCCGGCGTGTAATACGAAATCCACGTTTCATTGCCGGTAACAATCGAATTAAGGAACTCATCGCCTTTTTCTGTGTAGCGCATAAAAAATTCCAAAGCAAATCTCATTCGAATTTTTTTGTGACGTTCCGTTAATACGCGTGGCACCCGACGTGCACAAACCTTTCTGAAGCCTAAACGGTTATGAACAATGCGACCGATAATAACTCTTGAGACATCAGGAAAAAGGAGGGCCAGGTCGGAATTCGTTGAGCGACGATCTTTTCTGATTTCATCGTCGACGCGTTTCAACAAGTCCTCGGTGATTATCGAGAGCCTCCCTGAACGTTCTTCGTCGTGCACATTAATCCTGTTATTTCTAAACCTTTTAAACCAATTTCGGACGTTTCTTTCATTCATTACATTATCACCGTACACAGCGACCAACTGCATATGAATTTCAGCCGGCTTAACGTTTTGATATTTTAAGAAACGTGTATGACTCCACTTATTTCACGGTCGGTGGTAACATCTATTTTCCTATTCATTTTATATCGTAATAATTCACACGTAATCATAGATACTACAACGCCACAACTTACAGACAACAATGCACTGTGTACACTACTAGCGTGGCCATGAACGACACAAGTTCGCCAACCTTAAGTAGAGAAATTTCCCAGCGGTCTTTACTTTAAAGATATCCCTCGTAATTATATAAATAATTAATTTAAATATTATTAAGAATTGTTAATCTTTGATTTAAATTTAGAAAACATTATAAATAAATAATTAATACATTAATAAATTCTAATTCCTATAGTACAAATAAATTATTATAAATTACATAAATAAAAATACAAATATAAATCAAAATAATCGACCCTTAGAAATTAAATTAAATAATCTGTAAATTAATATACAACGGACTGCTTCTAACACAGCGGGAGAGAGTCGGCTGCGCACAGCCGTTCAGAGCACCACTTGGTCCGCCCTGCACCAGTAGTAGCTAAAATAAAAATGTGAGCGCATACAACAAACCAATCCTTCACCGTCCTTTTATATTGAACAGAAAACATTTTCTTGTTTAATATCGATACGATTACAAATGCAGGATATATGAATATATATTTATATTTACGAATATTTTATTATAACTACGTTTTTGCGTTTTTAAAATTTCAATGTAATCCAAATTTAATTTTGCCATTTATTTATTTTAGATTTTTTTTGGAAAATGACGGTTCATATTCGTTATTTCCCGAAAGAATAAAAATGATCGAAAATCTTCATTAATCCTATTTTAAATCCTATATGGGACTGTATATTAATGTATATTTTCTGTACTTTTTGAAGTCTCTTTCTTCACGACCTTGTTTTCACTTGTTTCTTTCTTCACTTGTTTTTTCACGACCTAATTTTTACGTTGAACGATGTGCGATTTAGTATACTATAGCGTTTTGTGGTTATTATTTATCGTTAACTTATTTTACTCGGAATTGTAATTATTATTAAATTACAATTTACTTACTTACACTCTTGTATTCCGTTTTAATTTTAAAAATTATTGTTAATCTTTGATATCAAGTTCTACGAAATAAACCGCTATTATAATACAACTATTGAATTTAGCGATGAATGATGATATTACATAGCAAACGGTAGCTAAATATCGGACGTAAAACAAGAGTATTTATGTTTTGCTTATAAAGGGGTCAAAATAACTGTTAGTTTGATAAATTAAATTCCGTGGAGTTTATCGGTATAGTCTTTTTATTTATCATCTATGTGAAGTGAAATTATTAATTTGTAAAGGTGTAATCTTATTTTCCTAGATTAAAGTTATAATAATAATAGCCGGACAAAAGTTCTCCTCTTCTTATATATAAAACGATCGGTAAATTAAATTATTTATCTGTTATAAGTGTGTAAAATACATATTGTCTGCCTGGAAAACTTAAAGATAACTTTTTTGCTACGATACTAGTAGTTAAAGTTATAATAATAATAGCCGGACAAAAGTTCTCCTCTTCTTATATATAAAACGATCGGTAAATTAAATTATTTATCTGTTATAAGTGTGTAAAATACATATTGTCTGCCTGGAAAACTTAAAGATAACTTTTTTGCTACGATACTAGTAGTTAGCAGTTTTGGCAGTTTGTTTTTACGATTGTTACTAATGAAACCGATCCCAAACGGTAAGTCGGTTTTTTAACTTCAATAACATTGAAGTTATTTGAAAAAAAAATTTAATTCGTTGAACATGCAGCACTGTGATTAGTCGATAATAATTATTTCTGTTTTATGGAGTTTTTATTATTTTTATTTTTTTATTAAGTTATGTACTCTCCGGATTTAAAAGCTGTCTGTGATTTAATAATTAAAGTACAGCGATAAAAATAAACCGGTTTCAAGCGCGGTAGAAAGTCGCTTGAAAATTGTCGTTTACTCATAAAGATTTATTTCCAGTCGGATTTAACTTAGATTGGTTTCATATGAATATATATTAACCGACCTTTTTATTATATATATTAATAAGAAGTTGATTTTCTTTTAATTAATTTATATAGTAGGCGCCGAATGTTTTGTTGATTATCGAGATATTTGCAGGGAACGAAAGGGGGGAAGTTATACCGTAAAACCTATCGAGTAAATTTTAATGGCTTCTTGGTCGCCGAACCTTAATCGTTAACGACATGGACACAGGAATCTAGAAGAAGGTGAGAAAAAAAGAGGGTAATTTTTCCCTTCGCGATCGAGTAAAATTTAAAGTACGCATGTAATGTAAGTTTGCCGATAAGCGGTTTATATTTTAAGCCGTATTTAACAGCTTTTACTTCGGATGAAACCCGATGTCTTAAGCGTATACACAGAAAGTTCTTCGATAATTTCCTCTTTTCTAACGTCTTATAACGTTTTAACAAATTGTTAAAATGAATTCGCTTATGCCGAATGATCTGCTCACGCACACGAAAAATGCACAAGCAACAATGAACGTGTCGATTTTACATTGCGGCACTAGATTAATAGGTTTTTTGTGTATTTAGATCTTCTATGTGTGAAATTTATTTCCGTCGGTCAAAAATGTATTATAATTACAAAATAATGAGTTCTAAGACTTTAGCTTTAAAATAAGTTTAAAGTGAGATCTATAAGTTACGTACGATTCAGATCGTAAACATTTAAGTTGTAAATTTTTTTATTAAAATATATATGTGTATATTTTGTGACGCTATTCTGAATTATTGAATTTGGATAATCGTTATACGCATACCGATCGCCACACGACAGACGTTCATTTATTTTTCACCTGTAGAATGAACTAGATTGTAGAATCGGTTCTGCTTTTAGGATCAGAATTGCTATTGTATGTTATTCGTATAAAAATGTTAAAAATAAAAATACTAATGCGACTGTAAAAATTATTTAATTGTCGGTCGTCGCATCGTAAACATTAAAATAACGTAAACGTTTCGTTTCTTTTCGATTTAGGTTACTAAAAATTACGTTAAAGACAAAATATTCTAAAAGTATCCGAGTAATGTCGGCTGCTTTAAGTAAACCGGAAAAAGTTTTTAAATTTTAATCCGTTCAAGGAAATTGTAGTAGATTTAATTCATCTATCGAGGTATGCGACCGAGATGTAAGTGCTCGACCTGGGTCTCAAGTTGAAAAACTTCTATCGCTGTGATATCTTGAAACCGTTGTTTTCTGCGGGAGAAAACAAGACGATAATATTACAAGACGTATTTTATTACCTTCATTATCGTTTACCGCGATAAATTTTACTGGCTGTCTGTTACTTAAGTCTGTTGTTTTTACTTAGGATAAATGAAGAGAGTACAGCGTATCGAAGGAATCAGGTGCCAAGCGATTAAAAAAAAAATTCCTTAGCCGATCGGTTAATCTAATTAATTCTACGGGGTTTAACGTAGTGTCAAACCGATTCCGTCCTATCGATTTGGATTACATTCTTAATTTCGTAATTTAAAGTACTTAGGTTAAATATTGAATTATTCGCACTCGTTATATTACGTAAACCAATTTTATTCAGTTTTTTTTAAAAATAAGTGTCGTTTCGCGGTTGTATCGAGTGAAATAAAAACCAAATTAGAAATAGTATACGTATTCACCCGACAGGGATTCATCTAATTGCAGATTTTATTATTTTTATGGTAATAAGACAAAGATTTTGAAAAATAACCCTTGCCGAGTTGTTTCCGTTACAGTTATACATATAGTCTTTTTATGTTATTTTATCCTCTGTATAAAGAGGAAGAGGGTTTTTGTTTGTTAACAAAAGTAGAAAAAAACGACCGAGTATTAAAAAACTACTCGGTCAATCGCAACCAAATTTTTACCCGTGTTTCTTGTCGTAACTAAGGAGGTTTTTAGATATTTTTTAACTCTTCTGTACAATTGAGATATGTACGCTCATACATATCATCTTCTGAAGTATTATCTGAAAGTTAATAATTACCTTTCAGGCTAAACAGGAAAAAAAGAAAGAAAAAGAAGATATTTTAACTCGAGAAATCTCGAAAAAATGTATAAATAATATGTATGCAGTAGTGGAGATTTTCCGGTTTAAACGTAAACTTTAATGAAATAATGAACTGAATTAACGAACTGCGAGTCTCTTATCGCTGTGTGAGCCGGGTTTGAACTGAATGAATTATGAATATCCTATTTCTAGATTTTTTTTGATATTCCGAGTTTCAAGGATTAAAATGGATTTTCGACTTTTTTTTTTGAAACCCTGTTATTTTATTTTCTGTGTAACAATTGAAGAATCAACCTGTTTTTGGTGAGTGTAATTTTCACGTCGATAAACCAATTTTAGACATTTTTCCTTGAAAGGGAATGAAGAAAGGTAAAAAACATTTTGAACGATTGTAAATTTTCCCGATCCCGCCTATAGAAAACGAGATGTTCAGTGTTATTTAGGGTTGAAATTATTCTTCAGATAAATGTTAAAAACCAATTTTTTGGTTTTTTAATTCCGATTATTTTAAGGGGTGCGAAGGTATACTGCGCTGTGGCTCAACTATCACGGTTACTGCCACCGTTAATGTATGTGTGACTGGCTGCACCTGCCTCCGGTTACTCGATTAAAAAACATAAAATAAAATGATCGACTGCTACCGGAAACGCGAATAACCGTATTGCGCGGGCAAAGCTGCAACGGGGAGCTAGTTTATTAATAATTATTTTTAATGAATTATCTTTAAAAAATATCTCATTTTTTCCCCATCTGTTTATGTATATTATATATATATATATATATATATATATATATACATAAACAGATGGGGGTAATGTAATGTAATGTTTGGGTAATTACACAAACTATTGTGTAATTATTCTTTTTTTTAGCTTAATGTTAAATTAATAAACACGAATGTTGGTTTTTTTTTCTTTCAGGTAAATAGAAAATCTTTGTGGTATCATATAATTAGAGTTGTTTTATTAAAAAAAAAAAAATTGTAACCTAATTTTATCTTTTCGTTAAAAGTTTTTCGCTCACATCCATTTCCATTCACTATTTTTGCGGTACTTTCATCAGGACCAAGCGAAGAACAAACATTTGCCTGCCGTCGGTAGTAAAGTTTCTGGGATTTTTTCTGAACGTATCTTTGACTCTCTTAATGTTTTACGTGTACGCAAAAAATTGTGATCGTATGCAGCGATGGAATAAAATACAATTTCCGATTCTGTCGGTCGAGTTGATATCTGCGCAGTAAAGGGGATGATTATGATACACCGTAGCAGGAGATTTCCACTTTACCGATGTAAGCGTAACCGTACCCCGATTCATCGACGCGTTATTATCGCATTCCCTTCTTCGTACTTTCGCAGCAGTTGCTTTTTTTTCTATAGCTTTATCGAATTATATTTCAAACTCATCGGGTTTGTCTTCTTAATAGCGAGTTGTGTATGAAAAAAGGGAACGCACATTTACCGATTGATACAGATGTTAAGTATTTGTTATTAAATAATGATATTTGATGAACTTAGCAAACGGAATATTTCGAATTGTATTAATTCGAAAAAAGCGGAAATTGAAAATTTCCCGTAATTATATTGTACCCGTTTAAAGCGGCTCTTTTTTTTCATATAGTAGTGTTGTGTATGCGCTTTTGAAGAAAAATATCCGATTCGTTGTTCCAGTAACTCTTTCTTTGTACAGCCGTTTCACAGACTTCTCAGGTCCTAGTAGTAACTTACTTTTGTTTTTAGCTCTTAGAGTCGCAACATTCCACACGTTGCACGGCAGAGCACGAAAATTCACCGAATAATAAAATTCCTGACTTATAATTTGGTAGGTTATTCATTTTTTCCATAACGATTAAAAATAAAATTATTCCGGTTGAGATCGTATCGTTTTTAATTATTTTATTCGGGAGGAAATGTAAACTGCATTTTAATCTAGAGTGACACCCTTCAAGAATTTTTGCCGTAAATTTGTTATTTATGAACGGATTTGAATAAATAAGGTGTCATTTTCTTTGTCGTAAAACGCTTAGCGTTCTTCGTAATAACATAAGGTTATTATAACATAACGTTATCTTTGCGACCGACGGTCGCAAAGATTAACGTTTTAACATGTTCGCAAAAGATTAACAAAACGCAAAGATTAACATGTCCGCCGTTTTAAAATGGATCGAGAGATCGGATCCTTTAATTATTAGCGGTTTATGCAATTAAACCTCTAGGTTCTCTACCGGCATACGAAATTTCAGTTCGATACTATTAACCGTTCCTGAGAAATAAATTTTGATGTTAAAAATACAAAATGGCGGCCAGTAGATAACTAAACGTTTGCGGACATATTGATATAAAATTGGTTTCTTTATTTCGTTATGGAGGGCCATCCTCTTCTCCGTACTTAATTCACTTGGGTGTGGCGGTACTAGCGGCGATGGTCGGCACTAACTAAACTGATGTAATTTCACAACTTACATAGAACAAATTTCACTTGTACGGTCGGCAGACTGGTGTAGCCGCGAAGGTTAACGCACGAGACACCGAGTCGACCGGCGATCGGGTTCAAAACTCAGCCAGATCGAGTTACTTTTTTACATTAATTTATTTAATTCTACCGCTCGCCTATGAGGTCGTAACATAACAGTAGTTTAGCGCTTTTTTTGCGGTTGGCGGTGCGATGTTGCAAATATTTTCATTTTTTAATCGTTAACAAACGCGCCTAAGAAAAATATGACCTTAATTAATAGAAATCTCGAGATAGTGAGGGTGACCTTGCTCTACAACCTCATCCCCTTGTTCTTTTAAATTGAAAATATACCGGCATGAATGCCCATATACAAAAGTAATCTGACCAAGTTCGTTCAAAATCGGTTCAGTAGTTATGCAGATATAAAAGGTGATTTAGTGGCCGACATCGATCACACACACGTACATACGAACATTAACATCCGGTTAATTTTCATCCGGTTTTTTGGGGTTCCTTAGCTGTCAAACGCTCCGGTGAAATCGCATACGCCTAAATCGGACCGATTACAATACTTTTCCTTCTAGACTTATAGTTCTGCTTTAACGCTATCTAGACGGGAAAATAAAACAAACGACTGTAGTCGAGCGATCGGCCGGTAGGTGTTAACCGTAAATAGTAGTTGCATCAAATCGACCGCTCTCGTAACCCTTTGGTAGTGCTAGTAAACAAAAAGTTAAATACGGCGACACCGTGAACTTCTGACATCACGGCTCTCAGACTCCTATTGCGGTTAAAAAACACTGTTTCGCCTTCCGTGACGTTCGTTATTTTCGACAACTTCGATTTCGATGGCTCGAAATGTTATTTTTGGCTTTGTTGAACCGATAGTAATTAAAAAGCATCGATAAGTTAAGACAAAAATAATTACCGGGTGTACATAGAGAGGCGTAAAGTTAAAACAAAAAAATTGTAACGTAACGAAATGATTTTATTATATAGATAGACTGATGAATGCGAGGGCATAGAAAAACGTCTACTGTATATTATAACTGTTCGCATAATACGAGATGTCTGAAGTTATCGTAACGTTTAGAAATACACGTTTATTACTTCGCGTACCTGTTGAGTTCTTTCATTTGAATTGAATTGCCGGGCTACAAGTATCTGTTGTACACTTGCATATTACTGGTCTGTGTCACCTGTTTTCTCTAGAGGAAGCGAAAAACACGCCTCGGTTAGATGAATGTTACTCTCTTCTCGAACGTATAAATCGTTTGAGATATTTTACATCGATTCCATATCGAGGAAACCACAGTGAAATCGGTAGTTGTTCTCTGTACGACGTAAAAATATAAAGTCTGGGTTAAAAATACGTAAATCGTGTAATACAGTACGACTAAACTACACCTTAGCCTCGCAATTATTAACTATACCGATTTACAAAATAAAATCGATTAAAAAAGTTTCTTCGCATTAGTTTTTTGCGTAGATTACAAATCTATATATATATATATATATATATATATATAACGTTCTATCACCCACAGTTTAATAGAAACGGCATATTAAAGGACTATTAAAATGTTAATATATCGTATTACGGGATGTCATTTGTTATTTGCATTAAAATTCATAGCAGATGCTTTCCTTTTGTAGGTAACATCAGATGCATCTCGAATTAAAGTTCAACAGCGATCGGCTAGCGTATTAATATATCATTTACCTTTGTAACGGTTTTCCAACGTTGGAATATCTTTGTGGAAACGTTCACCGTGTTCATCACTTACTACCTACTACCTCAAGATTAGTAAATGCAGGAAATGAACTTTTTCTGACGTATTGTGTATGTATACTTTTAGTAGCACATTATTTAGCGACATACAGTGACGTATCTGTACGAATTTATCAGTCTATCTACAATATTCTGGTAATTTTGTGATTTTTGGATATCCAGAAAATTTTCGGAAATGTCTTGAAACGCTGTCTAAGCAACGAGATCTATTCTATAAACACACAATTTAACGTTTCATCCCTTACCTTATTTAATCGGTTACCATATTTATCGGCTTTAATTTTTGCTTCGCTTTCTTTTCGGAAATTTTCCCTAAATATACAAGAATATAAGCTCCTTCGTAGCTTTTAGAGTTTGTTTAATCCCTCTTTGATGTGAAGAGGCGGTAAAAATATTTTTCTGGTTTAACTAAAGGCTCATGAATAATGTTTTTTCACCAGGTCTCGCATTTTCTTCCGCCGTTTGACTACGTAATGCTGATCCCTAGCCCGGTTATTCAGTTCGCAAATAAAAGAACAGTATTGTATACACTAACTGTACCCCGAACAAAAGAGCTTTAAATCTCCACACGCGTTCCGAATGTACTTTTATAATTTACTTTTCAGTAACATAATACATTTCATAACAAAATACGTTTGTTTCATATTAATTAAAAAAAAAAAGATCGGTACAGAAGGATGGTTTTTATTATTATTGCGAGGCAGAACTATTTTTAAGCTATACTTGTGGGAATCGATAAAAAGGCGCCGCTAAGGTTCACAAACTCGCCCTAATTGTAACACAAACTCATCAATATTTGTGCAGCAAAATACGTAGTTTTCTTCAGAAAATTATTGAGAAAACTCTTTCTGTCGGCTTTGTTAGCCCAAAATTTTCTTCTTTTTTTTACGTAAATTCAAACCTTTCAATCTCTCTCTTTTTCCTGTTTAGCCTCCGGTAACTACCGTTTAGATAATACTTCAGAGGATGAATGAGGATGATATGTATGAGTGTAAATGAAGTGTAGTCTTGTACATTCTCAGTTCGACTATTCCTGAGATGTGTGGTTAATTGAAACCCAACCACCAAAGAACACCGGTATCCACGATCTACTATTCAAATCCGTGTAAAAATAACTGGCTTTACTAGGACTTGAACGCTGTAACTCTCGGCTTCCAAATCAGCTGATTTGGGAAGACGCGTTCACCATTAGACCAACCCGGTGGGTAAACCTTTCAATATCGATCCGAAAAAAGTCAACTTTGCTTTTTAAAAAGCAAAGCTTCAATATCTTTAACTTGTCGTTTAGGTCGCCTTTGGATGAATTATGTGGCTCGCCGTAATGTAATTCATAGTCTGAATCGTGATCGTCTTCCAAAAATGTCCGCTTCTCATCATTACTTTCACGAAACAAGTTTTTAGGAACCTAGATAGCCGGAACGGATTCACCGAGCGGTACAGGTCCTACTGCGGATGTCGATGAAGGATAGACTGCGGTTTATTGAGACTTCTTAGAAATTCCAGACGCATTATTTAAACAGAAATATCAGTCGGGTAAGGGATCTTTTGGTTCACGCCACACCCCAGGGAAACCGAACTGCAAGGCCTTTAGCCGTCCTCTTTAAGTCGACCTCACAGTTATTGTGTATGTATGAGGATCCCGTGTCTTTTCCTGATCGGCGATTTTACAGTCAAAGTACAATTTGTAAGCTTTTTTTAATTAAAGGTGTAATGTTTTTCGTATATGATATTTTATAGCGAAGTCATCACCGAGTAACAAAAACTGTCTGAATCGTTACGAAATTTCACCGTTCAGTCGTTACGGTTATCTCACCGACTGCAGAGGTTTGCTATTAAAAGCAGTAGGTTAACAAAGCCGACAAACTTCGTGTTGTTTTTAATTGTACAGACATTTCGAATCGTTTTCATGTACACCTGATCGAGTTAAAAATACCTACTGAGCGCATAAATATAAAGTAATCGTATAAAATAAAAGACCGTACGCGTCATGAAATTTCAACGATTTTCCAAAGGGTAGGGTGGTGGAAAAAATGTGACCGAATAGTTTTCATCGTCGAAAAACAAATCGATTTCATTTATCGCACTTTAAGAAACAAAATTTAAGTTTAAGAAATATAATTTCTCGCTTTTTCTCTACTTTATGTGATTTGGTCGCGTAAACCTTTTTAAGGAGCCCAGAGACATCGTAACTCTTATTCCCTTTGCGTTTGATCGTTTGTATATATATATCTTCTCTCGTATCTCTCTTTTTGTATACGTTTTACGTTCAAGACTTTTATTAATATCGGCTCAAGTTTACTCGAGTTATTATGGGACATTCGTTGAACGAATATGTTTAGCGACCTGTTAATTTAATAGTCGAAAGCTGTTTAAATTCGTTTATAAATTTAAAGGACAGCCGATACATTTCACACAGCCTTTCTTGTTATTTCTGTGAAATACGGCTTTCACACTGCGGTTACTATGCGTGTCATCGATTCAATTTGTCTAGTTTTATATAAAATAATCGTAATATGAAGGAGGATAATGATCATGTTCATAAATTATTTTGTTATGCACAGGTTATGGTATTTTCAATGTAGTATTTTGAAATACGAAATTTCAGACTTTGATTCTGTTTAAGTTATTTTAAACATCCTTTCTTTGCTTAAATTATCATTGCACAATTGAAATTATATATATATATATATATATATATATATTTTATTTATGTTCTCATATATTTTATTACATTTAAGGCTAAGGAAAACTGTATTATTTTTTTTTTCATTTATTTTTATTAGTTATCGAGAAAATGTGTATTTATATTATGTATAAATATTGTGTAATATTGTGTAATTTAAACGTTCCAATTCTGTCTAACAGTAGAAATTCAATGAGTTTATTTTTCTTATCATTTGTATGTTGATTGATGTACGCGTGAATAAATAATATTTTGTATTGTTCGGTACGTAATAATACACTACATAAGTCGCGTCATTATAAGATAAATATAAAATGTAAACGATCGCATTAATTATAAGATAAAAATAGGTACGATTCTATTATTAGCGATTGAAGTCGATAACGAAGATGCAGACGTTGACAGCGTCTAATTTCGACAAGATCACCGTGACGACGGTGGCCTGAGGAAAGGATACATTCAATTGTTTCCGAGCACCGTTTGATGTGTTGAATGCGGTAGCATTAGTGGTAAAACAAACGCGGTTTTCGGTTTACTATTCCGTCCAACGTTGTTTAACGTCCTGACCTGATCGACTCAGATCGTTCAGAATAGTTCGTCGGGTCAGGTTGTTTAGGTTTAAACAGATTTCTGATTTAGCTCATGTACATGTAGACTTCACTAATTTTCACCTTACCTGTCGGCATTAAATGTGCCCATCGCTTTGATTATGGCTCTGTGTGTCCTCGTATCGCTTTTATACGATTTATCTGTCTGCCGCAAGCCCGGGCTTTTATAGAATAGCAATCGTAACAAACAGGTGTGAGTCGAAATACTGCTCGTCGGAATGTATTCCGTTTCGTTCAAATTATTTTATATTATTTCTCTCACTGCCAATAAAATCTTTAAACTCCTAATTTTTTTTATTTTTATTACATCGTATTTCAGAACACGGTGTTCTGGTAAATGTGGAATAGGTTCGTTTAATTTTATGACATCTTACGTCGGATGTTTCACATAGGGGCTACATTGTCGGCATACGTTTTCGCGAAAGGAAATTTAATATCGGTTTCAGGTGTGGACGAATGGATTTTTTGAAATCGCTTCTTGCGGTTACTTCTACGGATCGATAAGTTAGATCCTGTGAAAGTTAAAATTTAGCCCTCGCTTACATTCCTAGATTAAACATTTTATTAAAGGTTTTTTTCCTTCTAGAGTAGTAATGTTGACTCTTGAAATCAGGTTAATAATATATTTATTGAATTTAAAAGTAAAACAAAGCAAATTTGCTATTTCGATTCTTTTCTTAATCGTTAATATCGAAACGTTCTGGTAATAAAAATTTTTATTTGAGGGTTTATAACCGGGCCGGATGATGTTATTAAAAATTAAATATTTATTCTTCAAAAACTGTTCGTCATTTAAGTGGTTTTTTAAGTTTGAATTGCTGCGATCCCCGGTTTGAAGAAAATTGTTGAATTGAATTATATTTCTACTGCCTACTGAGGAGATCCGCACTCGACCAATAATCAATATTTATGTGTTCGTTCACTAAATAATGTCAGTCTGATGCCCGGTTACGGTTTACCTTTTTTTATCGAGGACAGGGAGGGTTAAAAATGAGTTTGTCTGTGAAAAATGTTAAGGATGACTGGGATTCGAATCCAGAAATTTCCGAATGAAAAACATATAGCGGTCGGCGTTGTTGTCAATACTATATAACTTACTTGCGTTATCTTGACGGCTTCAAGTTTCTCTTCGATCGCATCGGTTTCTATTCAGATGATGTCTGAAACCATTTTTTAGGGTGTATTCATTATATATCATTCAAAATTGAAGCGGGTGAAAACAACGCACGAATAGCAAGGGGTATTGCTGCGTCTATATAACGGCGTGACGGATCGTAAATTCGTCATAGTTACCGTAATATTCGGTGCGGTTTACACACCGTCGCGATTATGGCATTTATTTATTAATAATCAATTATTGTTACTGTCGTAGTCAAATTGAGATAATTTAAGTATGTTAGTTATTAACAAGTTTTAACGATGCGCAAATCTGCGTTACATATATAAATAAACCGTTTAAGATACGCTTTTTCCAGCGTTTAATTATCAACCTTAACGAGAAGAGTAGCTTTCGGATCGATCGCGTTAAGCGTGTAGTTTGCGTTCGCCCGTCTCCCGATACGTTCCATTACGAGAAGTATCGCTTGACTGAGATCAGTTGTAAGAAAGGTAGTCGGTTTAATGCGGTAAGGTGGGACTTTTTTATGTAAAGATTTTTATAGCGATGTATGCTGACGTTGTGGATTATGCAGATGTTTGGTGGATTTTCTTTCTGGAATGTAGCGGTTAACCGATTTAATTAACTATCTCCGACCGTTTAGCTAAATAAGTAAATTTTAAAAGCTTTTAGCCTACAGTTTGAATTATAGTCTAATTTATAACATCGATTAACTTCGATTCACACGGGAATACTTTGTATTCTTTCTAGAAACACGAATTTTGTACGTAGTCGTGTATATTTTATTAAAATATTTATAATTACCGATTAATCGTCTATACAGCGTGTTTTGGTTTCTAAATTTAATTTTTGTGTGCATCCTACAGCGATTTTCCGTTTTCGTTCGCCGAGGATCGTGTAAGTTGTATTTTTAAACCTGTTTTCGTCTTTTTCTGTGCTGCTCCATAGCAACTCCATACTTTTTTTTATTTTGTCAAAGACTCGTGGTCGATGAAATGCCGGCAGGAGGACGTAAGCTGTAGCTTCATATGGCGTTCCAGTTTTTGCCACGTCGCCATGTTCTGGCAGACCCTGCTTTACGTACGCCTTTAAAATTTATGAGCGACAGTTTTTTAGGCTCTCCCCGACCGCGGGAGTTTCACGTAAAATTTAATATCGTTTGGTGTAGCGGCCGATAAATCAATCGCCCTTCCCGAGGATTAGCTTTCGGAGAGATTATCTAACGGAACCGATGTCGTACGTTCGAATCCCCTTTTCTTGGAGCGGGGGAACGCTACAGACTACATCATCCCGTAACTTGAGGGAAAAACAAGCCTCTCATTATCGGCAGTACTTAGTCGCATGAACAACACATCTTAGACCGGCTTGTGGTTTTTTATCGATGTCAAATCGATAGTGTTTAAAGTAAATTTTTGCAACAACACGCAGAAATACAAGCGCTTAACGACAGAGCGATCAAACAGCTAGGGTTAATGGAGCACACCGCAACGCCTAACGAGGGGAGCCTATTCCCCAGTTATTTCATATGTTAATAACTTAAAAAGGCGGTCTGTGAAAGTGGCAGACGCTCGCTTAAGTGGAAACCTATAGCCTGCATCCACCCTCTTAACATTGTTTTTTTTTTTTTAACTATGTTACACTTCATTTCAGTTCTAATTTTATAAATTTGCGCTATTATTAAGTTTACCTCTGTTTATAACGATCGGAGACCCAAGCGGGTGAGAGCTGGCAGTAGAAATACTAGTAAACCGATTAGAAATCTTTTTATGGCGCTTCCGCTTAATTTACATTTTGTATTTTTTATGTTTACGGAATCGTTTTTTGAAGGATAATTATATCTTACCCTTTTTTCTAAATATGTTTACATGTTTGGTTTTTGGTTTCTAAAGAAGAAACCAATTTTCTAAGTAAGATCATCCCACTTTTTGTTTCTAGATCATTGATTTTCAAACTTTTTCGCCCACCGCCCACATTGAGAATCAGAACTTTTTCTAACGCCCCCCAAAAGTTTTAAAACTTATCGTCTGTTAAAAATAATAAATGCAGTTGCTGGTTTTAAGGTTTTAAAAACAGAAATTGCAATTATTGTTTTAAACGTGACATATCCTATTAATGAACTAAAACTTACGTTTTAAATGAGAACAATTAAAACGCATATTAATCATATTTGGAAGTATTTTTATTAAAATTACTTTCAAAAAAATTAACAATTGCATCTATATAGCTATATAACAACAATAGTGGTAGCATATTTAATATAACAACCCAATAATTAAAGCAAAGCTTTCAATTGAAAAATTACACTTACAATGGCGTGAAGTATGAATCTGATTTGCTTTAACGAGTTTGTTAATATCAGGCTCGAATTTACTTGAAAACAGGCTTAAGTCGCCGCGTTCTGTAATGTGCAGCCAATTTCTCTTTTTGGTTAGCAACGTTGCTACAGCACTAAATTCACGTTCAGACAAATACGGTTATGGGAGTGCTATCAGGAGTCGTTGAACGATCCGTCGTAATCCAGGGTAATCATTTTCTAACATAAAATTTAGGTGTCCCTTTTATTTTTTGTACTAGTGTAGAAGGTATTTAATTTTAGTTTTAAATATCAGGAAAACATAATTTTTGGCTTTTTTTAATCGGCCATCGCTTTTCTAGACCGCTTGAATGCCCCCAATTTTCTTTGGGCCTTCTATCGCCCCCCTGAAAGCCTCCAGCGCCCACAAGGGGCGTTATCGCCCTCCTTTGAGAACGAATGTTCTAGATGAAGGTTGTTTAGTTTATTTAACCTTTATTGTTGAATTATTAATGTTAAAGCATTGATATTAGTGTGTATCAGTAACGTTAAAGAGGTGTAATACCATTGATATTTAAACGTGATCTCATTTTTCTTGTTTGAAAGCGTTTTATTACTTGGAATGAACCACTACTTTTTACTTTCCCGTCTACATAGCGTTACAGCAGAGCTGTAGCTATAGAAGGGAAAGTATCGTAATGGGTCCAATTTAGCCTTACGCGGTTTTCACCTGATTTTCACGGTTTGACACCTAAAAACCCAAAAATCCGGATGAAAATTTTCCGGATGTTAATGTCCGTATAAATTAACATGAACAAAACGAAAGTAATGAAATGTAGTAGAAATAAAGTAGACGGACCGCTGAATATAAAAATAGGAAGACAAAAGACTCTATGGAGGTATAAGAATTTTGTTATTTGGGAAGTAGAATTACTAAAGATGGACAAAGCAGGAGCTATATAAGATCCCGAATAGCGCAGGCGAAACGAGCTCTGTCAGTTGGAAATATAATTTGCTTACATCAAAAATTGTCGTGTGGAAAACATTCTTGAAAGCATATGTTTTGGAGCGTAGCTTTATATGGAATTGAAAGTTGTATGATCGAAGTACCTGAGAAGAAAATATTAGAAGCTTTTGAAATGCGGTGTTATAGGAGAACGTTAAAACTCATACGGCTGGATAAAGTGACAAATGAAGAGGTATTGCGGCAAATAGATGAAGAAAGAAGCATTTGGAAAAATATAGCTAAAAAGAGAGACAGACTTATAGGCCACATCTTAAGGCATCCTGGAATAGTCGCTTTGATATTGGATGGATAGGTAGATGGGAAAAATTGGGCAGGCAAGCAACGTTTGGAATATGTAAAACAAACTGTTAAGGAGGTAGGGTGTATACCGAAATGAAACGACTGGCACTACATAGGGAATCTTGGAGAGCTGCATCAAGCCAGTCAAATGACTGACGACAAAAAAAATGTTCGTGTGTTTGGTGTCGGCTCCTAAATCACGTTATATCTCCAGAACTACTGGACCAATTTTGTCCAAATTCGGTCAGATAACTTCTATATATGGGCATTGATGCCATTAAATATTCAACTTAAAAGGTCAAGGGGTGAGGCTGTAGAGCAAGGTCACCCCATCATTATTTCGCCTAATTAAAGTTATATTTTTCATATGCGCATTTGTTAACAAATAAAAGATAACAATATTTTCAAAAACGATTTTCTGCACAATCGCACTCCCACCTCAAAATATACCCTAATTTAGAGCGGCTAAGCTCCACTATGTAAATATTTATTCCCTGTCACCACAACGAGCGCGTGTCGCGGTCCGCTGTCTTGAAATTCACATTCTTTGTAGTAAATTCGCTTTTCCCTCGTCTTGAACCGGGAAATTTGAAATTTCACAAGGTTCCCTACCAAACTATTTTTTACTCTTTATATATTATCTATTTTATTTTATTTAGTTAATAATTCAAAGGTCGGTAGCACTGACGTACAGCTGTTGTAGTGTTTCTTATGTTGAGACGTCACAGCTAAGCGGTAGAATTAAGTAAATGAATAATATTTAAAGTATAAAAAAGTAACTCGGTCGACTCGGTAGATCGTGCGTTACGTCTCACGGCTACACGATTCTGCCGAACGGACAACCAAAATTTGTTCTACGTAAGTTGGGAAATTACATTAGTTTAGTTAGTGCCTACCGTTACCGTTAGTACCGCTACATCAGCGCGAGCGAATTAAATACGATATGCGCGGCGCTTTAGTTAGAATTATTGAATTAATTAAAAAACAATATATATTCAAATAAAATGATAAATTAAATTGTGTTTGTAATCCGTACATCAGAAACAACACACAGTTGTAGGACTTCCCGGAACGCGTCTTTAGCCGAGCGACTAGAAAGTCCCAACATCTGTGTTGCCAAGTTTTTTTTTTTTTGCCGTTTAGGTAACACAGCAAATTTTAATTCGGAGATGGCCTGTGTAATTACCAAGGACCCGATTTAATAATTTTGGGAAAGTTCTGTACTGTTATCCTGCTTCGGGAAGTTAACTTTACTGTAATACTTATATATATTATAATTCTCTAATTTAAGGAAAAGTCCGTTGAATGTTAGTTATATCGTATGCGTGTTACGAAATTAAGTTGTCGTTACGTACAGTAAGAATTGCGAAGCCCTTCTCGTCTAAAATAATATTTTAAATACGTATGATTATATATATATATTTTCTTTTTTTTTTTAATAAACTATTAATATATTTATTTGTTTGTTTATTCGTGCACATTTCTTTAATTTTCTACAACGTTTCTTCCGTTATTATAAAATTTTTATCGTTAAACTTAATCTTTTTTCTTTAATTAAGACAATTGTTCGTAATTACAGAAAAGAAAATCTAATTTTTATTAATAATAGTTTGAAGTAATATTCTTAAATCATTTCTAGTAGTTAATTTTTTTACGGTTATAAAACCCTTTCCTTTGTAGTCTGATTATTGCTGTTACGACTTCTGCCTCGTTTTTATTTTTGTTGTTATTTTGATCTTCTTCGAATGACACTTTAGCTTTAAAAACGTTATTTCCGCTTCTTCTTGTGTTTATAGTGAAATAAATGTACCGAAGTTACATTTTATAACGGATAAACTGTTGCGAAGAAATTTCGTATTTTTTAAAATTTAATACAGCGATACGTTTTTATTTTATTTTACCTTACAGTTTTTTATCGAACATCCAGAATTTCAGTTTGCGATTTTCGTAACAGGACTAACTAGATTTGTAGGTTTCATGTCTATCTGGTACCTTTCCTGTTGTATGTATAGAATTGTCGCGATATTTATAGATTTATATAAAACGAGGAGGTTTTCAGTCCGGCCCTATGTATTTTCCTTTTCGTACTATTGTGCAATATGATAGAGAGAAAGTATTAGTGTCGTCAGAGATGGTCCATCTACTCTGTTTATATATATATATATATATATATATAATTACAAGACATGTTTTACTTAAAAATATTATCTTTATTAATCTCGGGTTATCCAGTCAACTATAAAAACTTATAATTTAAATACACTACGTTTCACTTAAAATTCTCTAAGCTCCCTCAGGTGAAACTCATACAAAATTCTGTTACGTTCTAAGAAATTAACTGGTTACCCATTTTAGATAACAATATTTTATCCCCACCCTTGTTGTAATAGATCTATTACATAAATTTAATTTAAATTTATGTGTACATAACTATATCGATCGTGACATTTCAGGGTATTATAGGAGTTCATTAATTTTTTTAATACATAACAGCAGCCGTAATAGAAACTCGACGTCAGTTAATATTTTTATTGCGTTATATTGAATTTTTTTTGCGTGTTATCGTTTTCAAGGTTTTTCGTTAGCGTTATTAGTTCTATATAAATATCTTTATTAATTTATTAAAATAATTAATTTAAGTCGGGTAATGTGGCTTTTTGTTAGTTTTAAGTATTTTTTCCTGTTTTATGTAACCCGTAAACTTCCAATAAAGTTAAAAAGAGGTTGTTTTTGTCGGTCAGTACAATCACGTTTCACCATTTAATTATGTTTTTAATTCGAAAACGTTTTTCCCAGAGAATCTATATTATTACATACGTCTTTTTTTTCTACATATATTCTGTGTTTTTTTTAAACATCACAAAATACAGAATATATAGAGAAATATTTTAAAGATTGGCCGACCTGAGTTTTTGCCTGTGATCTTTGATTTGTTAGTATCCCTGCGCCGGTTTGTTTATTCCTTCCTCTGGAAAAAAAAGCAGTGCTATTTATCGCAACGTGAAATGTTATATAAGATTGTTGAAAATTACGGAAGCAGTCCCTTTGAAATTAATGTAAATTTTTCTTCCAAAAACCTTTCGGCTAATTAGCATCGTATGCTTCAGTTGAGTTACGGGTGGTAGCATCTGATAAAGGTGCGGCACTCTTAGAAAAGTGCCACTTAAGTAGAGTATGTAATCGAACAATGTATTCGATCCATTTAAGAGGTTTTTCAAATTTACTGTGTTTTTTAAATTTCATACGGTTCAGATGTATTGAAATGCTAATTTTTATGTATTACGCTTAAATTGCACATTTTCTGATAATGTCTGTATTTATGTCGTGTTTATTGTATTATAAGGTAATTAGCAAAAGTTGATTCTTTTGAAAGTCTTGTGTTTTGTATATTCGTTTATTTGTAGTGAACGCGCGGAGGTTTAATGCAATCATTCCAGTTTAATTTTTGCATTACTGTGTCCTTACCGTTTTGTTAGTTTTCTGTATAATATTGTGTATCTATCGTTTTGAAACTGCTGCCTTTTATCGTGAAACTTTTTTCAATTCTGTACGAACAGGGGTCGGTCGATATATGTTTGCGTCATGTATTTTCAGCCTCTAGGTTTATAATCGATCTTGTTCTGTTTTGAAGCGCGCGTCTATTTTTAGTCGGATAGTCATTAACCCGTTTCAGAAGTTTTGTAGTGTCGAATTCTTCAATGTAGTTAACTGCATGTATTAAGCGTCGTAACATATTTTTTGATTTTTTCCTAATTCTCAAACGTCAACAGGTTCGGTCTAAATTTCTGTATAATGTTCACAAATTAATAAATTAATGTCGACGACAACTCGAATGGCGGTTCAAAAAGGATATTAATCGGGTGAAACTTTGGCCGCAATTAGTCAAAATATTTTTTCCTGGACCCAGTAATTATCTGTCGGTTCGGTTTCCTATCGTAATTGCTTTAGACATCGTCCTGTCTATAACAACACACAAAGAACCGTCGTAGGAAAAGTCATGTTTCCTGATCGCTTAACATATCTTATAGTCGTAATTTACAGTCTACACCGTTAAAGCATTTACCCACGTTATCGATAGAATTTTTGAAATCTGATTTATCAAATCGAACGGTTGTGTACGTTAGGAGGGATATTAGGCCTCCGTTTTTATCCGTTAGATAGTTTAATAAGTTGGATTTTTGTAGTCGCTGTATAGGTAATCGAATCGCCTCTTAAGTTTACGTGCAAAACCGTCTGTTATCGAGTAACTGAAGCTACCGGAGAGGAAAGAGTCACGGATAAGGAAAAAGGCCGGATACGATTTGCTGTAAAGGAATACTTCAGAATCTCTCCAGGATGCGAAGTCCATCTCGATCTCTCGAAGTAGACCTCCAGCAGCGTTGTTTGTAGACCGGTTCGAATTCTTCTTGCAAAAAAAGAGATTGATTTTTACTCCAGGTATAAAGAGCCTTCTCTGTCATGCGAGAGTCGTTCTTAAGGAAAACCCTCGCCCGTTCCCAGAATCGCGCGGCGTCTGTATCAAAGTGAACTGTAAACCGTTCGGCCGGAGAGCTAGAAAGATATATTTACCGTTCAGCCGAAACACAAAGCATTAAGCGTACGGTTTTGCTTTTCTTGCGATTTAAAAAAAAAAAAAATGAGTTGTCTTGTTCAGGATGACTATTTCCTAAACTGTTTACGGGTCATCTTTCTACTTTATTATTTATTTTTCGTCTTTTATTTATTTGCTCTTTTGTTCGAGAAAAAATAATTACTATTTTATACTCGATAATAAAACTTATAAGAAAAAGTTGGTATAATTCGTGTTAAATTTTCCGTATAACGTAACTAGATATAAGGGAAAAATATTCGAAGCGTAAATTCTAACTTCTAAATTATTTGTTGTAATTAAAAATTTAATGTTAAACTTTGTTCACCGTCCGTAATAGTTTAATTTCAGAATTCATCTATGTCATTGTTATCCGCTTGAAAAAATTTCAGTTCACGAGTTTATAACAAATAACATCAAAAAAGGAAGTGAAGTAAAATAAAGTGAATAGAATTTTAAACTGTGATTTTAGACCGTTTTGATTTTTTTTGATTTTCTGATGAAAAGGAAAAACGTATGAGATTAAATTTTGTTGTATCGTAAGTTTAATATTAGCGCATTATTGAGATACTGTCATTTTTTTATTTTTTTTTTTTGCATATGATTTGCAACATTTACAGTAGTGATACTATCAGGTTAGGTCCATGTTCTTACCTTTTTCAATACTTTATATAGAAATTTGAGGGAAACTGACCGTTATTAGATTACCCGATAATGGTTATTTGTATTGATCAGCGTAATTCTCTTTGTGGTTTCCATTCGTATAAATGCGTGTAGAATAGGGCTAGCTCCTAATCTTTTATATTAAATGTTTTTATTGGAGCTAAAAATTGTAGTAGACAACATTGCCGTTTGAAATAACGGTTGCGGTTTGTTTGGTGCATGTTGTCTCAAAATCTTGCTTAGTAAGTAGGTAAATTAAGAAAAATTAGTAAACATCTTAATGAAGTTGTAAACATTAATTTAAAAAAAAAAGTATTGTAGAAAAACCAACGGATAAACCCGAGGATTTAATGATTATTCGATGGATATGCAAAATGAAAGAGATACAAAGAAACCCTCGACTATTCTGCTTGTAATTAAATTAAGCCTTATTGGAGTAAACGAACAGTTTACTGATAAATGCTCTTACAAGTGTACCTGCTGATCCCTATGGATAGTCGGGTTCAGAGAATCGTTAATAATCATTACATTAATAAACCCTTCTGACACGGTTTACACAAACGAATACAAATTCCTGTATACGTGAAAATTTCACCCAGAAAAATATATAGGTGTATCAGAAAAGTTATTTTTATGCTTAATAACTGCTTGTTTAAAATAAACTTTCAGCTAACAAAACAAAAGCTGTACCGGATACAGTGCTATCACAAAACTTATCGTAAAATTCATATCGATTCATTCATTATAACATATTTCTATCCTACCACACTTCACTGTAAAATAAAATATTTTTAAGCGGTATTTCTACTGTTAAAAATATACTTGCGTTTGAACCCCAGACTTTGCGAGATACTAGTAAGCGTGTTCGGTTACTAAGCATCTGTTTGATATTAACTAAGAAAGTCGAAATTTGATTCATCCGTTTTTATTTTTTAAATCGACAATGCTGTACTAAATGATCGCCGACGGAAGGTAAACAAGCTGGCATTGCAAACATATCGATAGACCGTGTCCGCTACATTTTACTTGATTTTGGATACGAAAAAGGTTTCCGCTTGATATGTGCCGCGTATGTTAACGGTCGACAAAAAACGCATTCGATTGCACGACTTCTCAAGTGCGTTTAGACTTATTTAAACGCGATTTTGCTAAGGTTGTTTGACGTTTCATAACAGCAGATGAAACATGAATTCACCATTGCGTGCCAGAGACCAAACTATGGATGGGAGCAGGTGAAAGTCCCCCAAAAAAAGCAAAAAGGTTCCATCTGCAAACGTCACGGCCAAAGTATTTCGGGATTCTCGTGGTGTGGTGCTCATAGACTACCTGGAAGAAGGCAGGACCATCACCCGGAAGAACTACACTTTACTACTGGACCGATTGAATAAATGGTATTCAGGTCAAACGTCCACATCTGGCCAAAAAGAAAATTATATCGTCACGATATAATGCGCCTCTACACAAATTTCTGTCTGTTGTGGCAAAACTCGGAACTGCTTCCAACGCGCCGAATTTCGCACCCGGCTATCGTTTTCCCTTTCCAAATCTGAAGAAACGGCTCGTTGGACGAAAATTTACATCAAACGATAAGGTCAAAAAACTGAAAGAACCGCTTATTTGGCATAAATGGATAAATCGCATTATACCAGTGGTATAAAAGAGTTGTAAAGTCGTTCGCTCTAAATGACTACGTTGAAAAATAAAATGAAATCTTTGAAATATCCTCTTTTTTTGCGAGGCCGAGAACTTTTCGAACGGCCCGTATATCATTCGCCTCTCTCTATTTCATTAAATTAAAATGTGTTCGGGATCAAATAAATGACATGTCACCTGTAGATACTTAACGGACACCGTTTATTAACGGTTGATTACCCGAAATGTAGTTGGTATTTACACGAAACCTTATTACGTCTAGGTTTTTTTATTAAATAAGTCCAAAATATATGACTTGTCATATATATGTCTTGTCATCCAGGTCGGTCAACCGCAAAGCCCCAGTAGTGGACGGCGGTCTGCAAGCTTCATCGTTCAACTTTTCGAGTGTAATTCATCTTAGCGTCGCTAGCAATTAAGGCTGTCGAAGTCTATAAAGCCGAGAGAATAGTGAATTTAGAAAAAAAAACAGCAGTTAGGCTAATTCTACAAAAAAAAAATGAATTGGCGATCCGGCTTTGAAAATTACAACGACAAGCGGAGCCGTGTAAAGCGAAAATTTCGCGATTTTGATTTTATAAAAATGAAACAGATGGCGTTAACCGTAGTAATAATAGTTTATTTCTAAACGGAGGAAAAGTAAGTTCAACGATTAAACTGTTACAGGAATAAACTACAGAATATTATAAAACACGAACAATGTAGCTGCTACAAAATGTTAGTCCTGATTCTGTTTGTATTACAGCTATCGGTCGGCGACAATCGGACTCGTCGAAGGGCTAGCGAAACTAATTTGAATTTTAATCAACTTTTTTGCTTTTTCAACACTTTTCAGTTTCTTTTTCGTCTTAAATCTCTTTGACGCATACCCGCGGGGTAATTCCCTATCCAGCATATCACATTTATGGAGGTTTGTTGATAGCCTTGCAAATGGTGCAATACCGTCATCTTACCTTAGCGTATTATATACAGGATAATTTATCAGGATATGCAAAGACTGTTGCAGCTCAATCTGCATGTAAAAATAAAAAAAAAAGGTGAACGCATAGTCATAGGTTTGGAAACGCTTTGTTAACGAGTTACGGCTGGCGAAAAATTTCGCCCGGATTTCATTTCCTTCAGTGAAAAGAAGCCGTACAGAAATTCGTGGAACTTAAAAATGTAAGTTAATTTGACGGTTTCATATATATGAGTTTGATGTGACAAATTGAAAAAAATCAGTCTGAGAACTAACTTCAGTAGTTATTTTTAGAAAACCGGCGAAAAACGCACTTTCTGCGTTCGACTTTTAATAACTTTGTTAAATTGCCAATAACCAGATAAATCTCTTTAATAAAAGTTGTAGGAAATTTAATACTAAACAGAATAGTATAACTACAGTAAACAAAAAGCGAATAATAGTTAAATAAAATGGACTTTTGTTTAGAGCAATACAAAAGAGCAATATTAAATTTAACTGGAAACTGATTTTTATCGATAACCGATTTATTTTTCAAAACTGGGGAAAATTAAAAAAAAAGAGAATTTTCTGGTTTTCAAAATTAATAAAGTTTCAAAATAAATTATTTCATACCGGATACTGTATCAACGATCATAGTGGTGTATTTTAAGTTCTGTTAAAAAACTATGAGTTTTGTTTAAATCAAATTAAAATAAGGAATAATTTTTTTTTTGGAGAAAATTTTGTTTCATAAGTTGGCAATACAATAATAGCTCTCCAATACAATAACAGGCCACTCGCCCATTTTCATCCGGAGGCCTGGCCATGCGGGGATTCAAGGCAACGAGGAAGCGGATGCAGCCAGCCGTAAAGACCGCAGCGAACGACATGCTGGCAGAATGTTGCCGTAAGACCTGACAACACGAGAAATGACCTGACGACACGAGGAATAAGACCTGAGGACACGAGTCAACAAACATCGACTCTCTGTGGCAGCAGATTTAGGCTGACACACAGACGAAGCTACACGTCATCAAGCGGTGCGTGGAAAAGTTGCGTATGCCAGATGAGTTCAGTCGTCGTGAGAAAGCCTACATCACAAGGCTACGAATCGGGCACACGAGAATGACCTCGTCCTACCTACTCTAGAACTACAAAACCGCCTATCTGTGGAAGCCCATTGACAGTGAAGCATATTATTCAGGTCTGTAATAAACACGGTGAACTCAGATTCAGATGCGGGATGAGAAGCGATTTAACAGAAGACCTTGCTAATGGTCGCCTAGCGATAGGTCGAACAAGTGAGTTCCTGAGAGCTGTTTTGCAGTATATAGAAGCTATACCAGAATGAATTGAACAGGCTAAAGGCCTTCGTTGCTAGAAGGCCAAAAAAGAAATCGGCTGTCCAACAATTAATTTTCTTTGAATTTTAATCGTGTTGTTTTGTAAGCTTACAGTCGAGTTTGTCGAGTCGAAAAATGTTTCCAATTTTCGAAAATTTATTGTAAGTTTATTAATTGTTTACGATAAAAATCATTTTCCAGTTAAATTTCGCTTTGAATCGCTTTAAATAAAAGTCCGTTTTATTTAACCGTTGTTCGCTTTCTGTTTATTTATTAAGTTCTGTTTAGAATTAAGTTTCCTACAAGTTTTACTAAAGAGTTTTTTCTGGTTATTGGCATTTAACAAAATTATTACAAGTCGAACGTAAAAAGTGCGTTTTTCGACTCCCGTTTTTTGTGTTATTCGTGGGTTTTCTAAAAAAAAGTACTGAAGTTACAGTTCTCGGACTCATTTTTTTCAATTTGTCAGATCAAACTTCATATGAAACCGTCAAATTAGCTTACATTTTTGCGTCCCAAGAATTTCTGTACGGCTATTTTTCACCGGAGGAGATGAAATCTGGGCGAAATTTTTCGCCAGCCGTAACTCATTAACAAAGCGTTTCCGGATCTATGTTTATGTATTCACTTTTTTAGTTATTTTTCCATGTAGAATAGTTGCCAAAGTACGTGCATATCCTGGTAAATCACACTATATATAGATAGACACGACTACACTGTACCGCTATTCAGCAGTCGGTGCACGAATTTATTAAGACCGCGCCTTAGGTTGTCGGTCGGTCATTCGAAAATAAAGCTGATTTTTCGAATTTAAAAAAAAATCTTCTTACATTATTTTTCAGTTTGAAAAAAAAATTGTTGTGTAGCCGTTAAACTAAGCCTGAAAAGGTTTTAGTCGTACCGGTAATATAGTGTAATTAATACGTTGCCAATTTGTGTTCCATTATGTTAATTTCGTTATAATTTATAATATCACTTTCCGATCGAAGTCTTAATTAAAGGATACGGTTAAGTTAAACTACTGTTACGTACGACAAGAAGTAATTTAACCTTCGTGAGGTAAGAGCGAGTAGTGAAATAAATTTCTTGGATGTAGCGTGAGCGGTCAGAACTAATTATCTTTCTTGAAGGACTGGAAACCCTTTAGTTAATTTAGTTTTCTTTTCGCTTGAGGGTAGTTGTTTTACGCAGATATTATAATTAAACTTTGTTATTTTGTTTTAAATGAATGCTGCTGTTGAATTTAAAGAATATTAATGTAATCGATAAGGTTTCAAAAAAAAAGAGGCTAAGTTTATCCTTTCGTATGACAATCTTATTATTTTCTCTTGTATGTATACATGTTATCTTATTTTTATCGGAATTTTTTTTCTGATAGAGATTATTTAATTTTTTTCAGTGACATTTTGCGAATCCTTTTTTTTCTTAAATGAATAGTCTGTTGAAATATACCTGTAAAATGTATATGTTTATTTACATATGTATGTATATATATATATATATGTCAGTTTGTTACTCAAGAAATAATTAAGATGACTGAAAGTCATTTTTGTAGTGAGAAATCAATAAAAATATACCACTCTGGTAAATTAAAAGGACGCTGAATAGTTCTTTTTCAATACATCCAAACTGTTGATGATTATTTAGTGTTTATTCATGGTTATTCGTACTTTGAAAATTAATGAATCTTCGCAAGTATATTATCAACGAACAGCGTTTCTAAATGCAGTTAAAAAAAATTATTTTCTGCTTCCGGAAGTCTTTTCAACACTAATCGATACGTCCGTCGTGTAACAGGTAGCCCTCTTTATAATACCCGTCGTGAATCGGTTAGGAAATCGGTTGTATTTTTGACGCGTAGTAGGTTTGTTCACTGTAAATGATTTCTTAAGCCGAACTTAGTATTTAAAAATCGTTCTGAGTCTTTAGCTTTTACGAGCGTCGTACAAATTTGATATATTTTAGTTAATATATTTGTATACTAGCCGGCTAGCCAGAACTTGGACCCTCAATTCAGGCCAGGTAAACCCGGGCTCAGATCGGCCCAGGCGAATCCCGGAACCTATAACCCGTAGGCCAAGGGGCCTATACCGTGGCCGCAGAGCTCGTTTAGCTCGCCGTTTCCAGTTTGCCGGGACCGGCGCTCTGGATACCCACACTGTACGTTATCCTCATGGTTGTGAAACAAAATACTGATAAACAATAATCACATTATCCAGGCTTTATTGAAATCTGAAAAAGAAACTAAATTACAAAAGATGGAATAATAGTAAATATAGTAATTAAAATACGCACATCATTGACGACGTAAATTCACAATTTATTTCTTTGCCGTGGTGGCAGAAATATAATAATGAAGTAAAAGGATCTATATTTTCCTTAATAAATATCTTTAATTCACAACTTCACCGTCCTTGGGGGCGAAGAAATAATGAATATTTTAAATATCTTAACCTTAAAGGGAGCTAGGACATCGGTCGATGGCTTAAAACCTTCCCCGGGATAACACGAATATATCCTGCAAATTTGAAAGCAATCAGGCTGTCGGTTGTCGCGTTTTTCGATAACAAACAAACTTTATATGTATTTACATTTTCCAATAACTGTGATCTGTTACATCGAGTGTACCTGATGCGTGCAAAAGTTAGCCTTCGACCTACTAAATACTACGTTTAAATTTTGAAAATCGGACCGATTCTTTGCAGAGATATAAGAACTAATGCACCTTCCATAACAGCGCCCCACGGGTACCGCGTTTGTTACCGGTTGATGGTGATCGGTCTAGCCTCCCACGAGCTGCTCGCATATACCTCACCACTCTAGCCTCAAACGCAGTCCACGCGGAAAGCCCGTTATTATTAAACAGAAAGTTTTTTAATTTATTTGATGTTTTATTTAATGTAAATTTAATTCTAGTATTTTTGTAATATTATTCATTCGAATCATTCAGTTCAAACCCAGCTCACACAGCGATAAAGATTCACAGTTCATTAATTCAATTCATTATCTTTTGTGCTTCAACCGGCATACTACGTACATATATTTATTTTTTCGAGATGAAATATATTTAAAAACCTTCTCAGTTATGCCCAGAAACACGGGTAGAAATTTGGTTACGATTGATCGAGTAGTTTTTTTGTTTATCCCTAACAAACAAAAATCCTCTTCCTCTTTATATAATAGTATAGATTTATTAAATGTATTAGGATTTTCCTGTTTTTTCCGATGCACCTTAGTTCCGGCTAAACTTCGAATATTGTACGGCTTCCGGATTAGGAACCGGCTCTCTTGACAGATTTCTGAATATTCTTGCTTCCGAAAACGATGACGTTATCGGTGATTCGGTAACTTAAAGGTCCCCTTTTTCTTAAATTCAAGGGGCAGAATATCAGTAAGAAAGGAAATTTGCATCCAGGGTAAGAGACTATATACATCCTTAGAAGGACCCCAAAAGAAGATAACCGATCTCGTCAGACGAGTGCTTCTAGGCTTCTTCAAGACGACGGGGGTCCGTTCTGCAAACTGTTCCTCGGGGTAAATTTTTCCGGGTCGGGGCTATTGCCGATCGAAGATTTCGCTTCGACCCGCTGAAACGTATATCACAACGAATTAATTTTCCTCAGTGTGTTAAAAACCTTAAAACAGACTAAGGCTTCCTTAAGGAACGAATTTACTTATTATAGTCGTGAGGCGTTTGAAGCGACCGACTAAGCTGTAAACCGTTCGTGCTAAACGCTAACTCCGACCAAAGTGTTTCGCCTTGTCGTATAACTGCAGTTAAATTTCTATATACTCTGTAATTTTATGTCGATCAGGTTCGGTTTCGTTCTCAAAAAGAAAAATATAATTCGGATCTTCTATCCCAAAATTTTGGTTAATTTTTCTACGAATAGCGATCGATCTACGTGTTCCTGATGTAATTTTACGTAAGGTTTCTATTTTACGAAGAATATCTATACTTAACGGAAAAGTGGTCGACTAAACCGTCTATTTATGTTTTCATTACAATTCATCCGATGTAGGTAGATATTAGGAGATGAACTTTTTTTAAAAAGTAAAGTAAAAGTACCTTTGTACTTTGCCGTCTAGTTGCTGTGATTTTTCTGCTTATTCGGAAAATCCGCTTCACCGATTTCGATTAATCGTGACGTCTAAGAAAGTGTACTAGATTCTATTCGTATTTTGTTACGAATTATATTAAAATAGAACACAGAAGTTAAAAGAACGTACCGACATTGTTTTTCTTGACGTAATACAGGCTTTGATACTGTTGCCATAACGATATCAGTATTAATTTAATTTTTTTTTGAGGTGTTCTATTCGAAAGCGTTATAAAAATATTAGAAATATAGGTGTTCCATTGGTTAACTGGTTCGCCGCATCTCGCGTCATGTGTACTTACGAAAGTAGTCTGAAAGTGATAAAAGAAAAATCTATAAAATCGTTTTTTATCTATAAAAAACATATAAAACACTCATTTCGGATTCCTTTCAACGTTTTTAAATTTTGTTAAATATATTTTATCCAAAGAGTAACGGTTTAAAAAACTATTAAAACTAATTCCGTACGTAGAGTAGCTTTTAAAACGGTCTGTAACACTTTGGCAAATTTAATTTAAATTATACGATTCGTTAAATTAATAGTTCATTACTGCGATCGATTAGGATTAGAGTAGTTTACTCATCGTGTTAACCCGATTACGTATGACTAAATAAAATTTTCTAGTCCGTATACTACCGTTCTCGTATCACAGAAAACATTTAAAAACGTTTAATGATTTTTTTGTTCATTACTTAATAATATGGTAACGAAAATTTTAGAACGCCGTTTCGTTTTTTAATCGGCTAAAGGTTAATAGTTCTACCAAAAAATATTTAGACTTTTAATACGTATTTCTTATTAAATGATTTATTTTAACTCGTATTCTAAACGCAACATTTTAATTTTCTTATTAATTATTTTTATATTTATAAAAAAATTAAAATTAACGATAAAATTAAAAAAAAAAACTATGTGAATACTTGTAAACGTTCGTAGACGTTCAGTAGACGGTTGGTCGAATATTTACTCGAATCGAAGGAGGCCTATCCGTATGAGGAGTTGTAAACGGTTTGGAGTCCACTTAGTAACACTTAACGAATTGGATCGCTAAATTGGTATTGATCGTTTTGTTGTGGTCAACTGATAGGTGGTATGTATCATTAATTTTGAGGTGGGGGGAGAGGTCGTATATACAAATAGTGTAGTGCGTCCATTACGGTGAATACAATGATATTTCAGTATGTCTGGTCGTTATTAATATTTCACGTAATACGTACTTATCGAAAACATCGGTATAAATTGTTAACGGTACTAACTAATACCGATATAGTTGTCCTCGGCTGTGTACGATGTTGCAGTAAACCCGTAAATGAGGAATGAAACCGGTTACGTAACGTCAAAAAATTCTAAGAAAGCAGTATTAAAATTATAGACGATTGAAGTTCTCTGTTAATATTAAGTAAAAGGTTTCGGTTACCCTCTGGTGAAATTGAAACTTGCGAGGCGTTGGTTCATCTTTTAAACATCTTATGCGACTTAGAACTTTTATTATGTTTATAATAAAATATGAAAATGATGTTATCCGGTTACAGTAATCGCAATACGTTTCTGAAGCGCCCTATTGTTACAATACAAAGTATTAATTAAATTAAATTGACCTTTGTTACCTTCCTCCTACAAAAAAAAAAAAAAAAACACCCGATCCAAAATTTTTATGTATACAAGCGTACAAATTCTATAAATAAAGTAATGAGACCGGTTCAGAAAACCTTTTTATTTACAATCCAATTATACATGGACTCTTATCATCTTCGAATAGTTTCCTTGGAAAGCCACGCGACGCTTCAAACGGTTTTCTCACTCTTCATAGCAATATTGGAACTCAGAAACTGGAATATCCTCCAAATAGTCGGTTACATTTTTTTAAAAATGTTTTCTACTGTAACAAAATAGTGTCCTTGGAGGTGTTTTATTTTAAAGTCGGTAACAGGAAAAATTCGTAGTGCCTCAAGTCAGGTGAATAAGGTGATTGAGGAACTACAGGAACTTTTCTTTACCAAAAACTCGTTAATTGAGAGTGCAGTGTGACAAGGTGCATTGTCATGATGCAACATCCAGTTATCTTTAACGCCCGGTGGTCTCATGCGAACAAATTTTCCGCAGTCTTTCAAGAATTTATCGGTAAACATATCGATTTACAATCTATCCTGTAGACAAAAAATTTCAAAAGTCTCTGATTCGTTCAACATTGTCGTCACTTTTTGACGTTAACGATCTTCCAGAGCGTGGATCGTCCTCAACTGATTCCCGGCCCTCTGAAAATGCTTTAAACCACCTAAAAAACTTGACTCGTGAAAGAGCGTCTCTCCATATGCCCTTTTCAATTGCGAAAAAATTTCAGCGGCATTATCACCGAGTTTAACACAAAACTTGATCGCATAACGTTGCTCATAATTAGTATCGCTCATATTTGTCACGCACAACAAAAACTCGTTTCACGAAAAGTTTCTTTACGTCTCACTTGCACAGTGGACTAAAGATATTATACCTAATATAAATCAGCTGTTCATATAACCATATGTTTACCAGTAACTTTACAGTGTTGCCACTTTGGCTGCCAAAAAAAAAAACTAGTCTCATTACTTTATTTACAGACCTCGTATGTCAAATCGATTTGATATTTTTATTTAAAAATGACACTTAGGAATACTTATTATAGTCAGAAAAAGACATCGGTGTAACAAATCTCTTAACTAATAATTTGATATCTTTGGTTTTGCTTATTTTGGGTTTGTTTGGTCTTTTTTTGTTTTTGTTTAAGTTATAAATTCTCCTGAAATTTGTGTTTTAACGTTAATGTTCAGTTTGGTACTGTATTATACATTTTGATTAAAGTGTTTAATTTTGTTAGAGTTTAAACAGATCCGAGAAGTAGGAGTTGATCTTTTTATACGTTTTTTATGTTTGTTTTATTCTGATTAGGTTTAGGTTTGTTTCAGGTTTATTTTAGTTTTGTTTGTTTCATTGTGTTATTATTGCCTTAGTTTTTATTTCTGTTTTCGTGTTTTGGTTTGCGTCAGTATTTGACGGTTTATTTTTGTTTAGTTTTATATTTATTGTTTTATTTTACGTTTACTAGGTTTTTGTTTTCAGATCAGTGTTTAGAGTTTGTGTGTGTTCTTTAGCGTTTCGTTAGGTTTGTTTTAGATGTATTTCAGGTTTGTTTATTATACCGATTATCTTTGGCCTATTTTTTCTGTGTTTCGTGTTTTGCGTTTTGTTGATATTTTGTTTAGTTTTCAGTTTTATATTTATTGTTTATCGCTTTTTTTATGGTTTCAGTTTTCGAAATAGTTTGAGCCCGTTTCGCTTGTCGGGCTCATTCTCGCTCGGTTGGGATTGTAGGTCAGCTTAATAGGTTTTTCCTGTTTGTGACCTATTAAGATCATTGTTGCTTGGATCCGCGTTAGGTGTGATACACCGTTGGGAATGTCGCTTGTAGCATTCGAATCGGTAGCATGTTGACAGTGGCCGGACTGGAATATGTCTTGAGGTTTTTGAAGACGACCTCCGGTAAAGCCCCTTAGGGCTAGGTACAAGGGGGGTGGCGTGACGGCCGGATCCGTAACATGGCGGATGTCTTCCCTCAGGGTTTAAGGTGAAAACTAATGAGATTTCTGTAATTCAGTAAATAAGAAATAATATTTAAATACAGGATGCTGTACACGATTTACATTTGATGCCAAATAACATACTTGTACGCCGGTAGATGACGCAGTGTTTGTAACGTCGGCTTGTTCCTAAGTAAGCTGAAGATTTACCCCGTGTTTGTTAACCGAACTGTTTTTTTTTGTTTTTTAAACTAGAAAATTTACGCTAACTTATTAAGCTCATTGCTGATCTTACAATTTCTTTTCTTTATCAAACGTAATTACAGTAGAAGTTTTGTTCGTTATTGAATTATAGTTATTTTAATTTATCGAATAAAAAACGGAAAGAAAATATCCGATTATTCTTTGCAACATGCTGGTAAAAGAGTACCTTAAAAATTTAAAAATTGTAATAAGACACGAGGATGTCTCATTTATTTATCTACGTATCATTTCATATTTTCACTTACCATTAAAAAGGATGGTGCAGGGGGTCTGTTTGTTTGTTGTATGTGCTCACATTTTTGCTTTAGCTGCTATTGACGCAGAGCGGACCAATGTGCGCAAGTGCAAGCGACAAGTGCGCCGGGCGGCTACGCGCATCCCACGAACGATTTATACTTCTTGGTACGATCGATATATCTAAAATTATATTTTTATTTTGGGGAAAAGGAAAACCCTGGGGTTAGAGCTGTGTAAAAAAATTATAATTCAAGAAGCCGCTGAAAAGGCCTGCCTTTTTCTAATATGTATAATACTTATTAAGTGGATTTTGTTTGCATGTATTTGCTGCATGTTTTCAACATTCCGTGCGTTTTAAATTAAAAAATTAAGGTCCTACTGCGATAACCGATCGCAGACTTCCTGTACCGAGTTGTGAAGCAATCGAGCGAAAAGCCCGATTAATCGTGCAATTCTAATTTTTTTTATTTTTTCCTCACAGCCTTTTCATTGCTGCCTTCACAGCTTTTTGTGTCAGTAGGATCTATATATCCGCTCGAGTTTTTCGTGAAGTTATTTTTTAGTCGTCCATCAGGCGTTATTAAATCGTTTTAAGATAGTTTCTGTAATTTTATTTTCGGTGTTAATTTTTAAACTACAAAGTATTTTGTTCATCCTCAGATGTGGATTTTGTATATTCCAATCTTTGTATTTTTCTAGTGAGAAACTGCGCAACCTTTATCACCAGATTAACCAAACCTTGAACGCCTTAATGATAGCAGATCGAATTAGTTCTACTCTTAGAAGATCCTCCCACAGATTTCCTTTTCTCTTCTATTCTCTCGATGCATTTTCATTTCGTGTTTAATCAGATTCGTAATTTTCAATATTTATTATTACTTCATTTTATTAAAATTTATTCTGACCGATATAAAAAAAATTAAATAATAATAAATTTTTTTAAGTTAATAGGAGCTGATTAAAAAAGTCTTGCGATGAGATTTAAGTTAGAAAATTGACAAATAAATTTATTTCTTCGTTTAAGTTAATTTGACAAAAGGCTGAGAATGTACAAGACTACACTTCATTTACACTCGTACATATCATCCTCAGAAGAATTATCTAAACGGTAGTTACTGGAGGCTAAACAGGAAAAAAAAGAGTAGTAATAATGTAATAGTCTGTGAATTTATTTTGCTCCCGTTTAATAGTTTTGACATAATATTATACACACTTTTCTGTGAAACTTTTTAGTCGAATAATAAATTACTTGTCCAAAAAAATGGCGTGAAAGCGGATAGGCCGATCAATCAAGTTAAAATGCTTCTTTACTCGGTCAGTTGTATTTACAGATCGATGTAACGTCAAACTTCCTCCTCCACGAGCCGATAGATTCTATCGATCTGGCCGGATGCTACCTCCACACTCGGTCAATTAATTTTATTTTTCTTGTCATTTTTTTTTTGCGAACGGTGGTCGTGAGCGCCATAAATTATATATTATTTAATGTTTATTTAATAAACTACGAGAGTTTAGTTTAATCTTTATTAATTTTATTATAATTTTTGTATTTATTAATTATAATTAGTACCGTCTGTATATAATACAAAAGACTAATAATTTGAAAGGGAATCTCTGGACATTCTTATTGCATCTCGGTTTTGTTTTTGTTTTATTCTAAAAAAGTGGTTTAATAGATTTTTTTTTATTTCAGTATAAAGATTTCATTTTCATTATTTTTTTTCTAAAGGCAGTATTTTATATTTCAGGGTAGAATTAAACGGCAGAGATTGTACAGGAAATCTATTTCAGTAACAAAAACAATTATGAAAAATAAAAAAAAAACACGACTGGCAAAAAATAAAAATAATAAATTGAACTAAAAAATAAAAATAAAAAAGAAAACTTTATGAAAATAAAGGACTTAAATATCATTATGCAGCATTTAATTAAATGAAATATGGGTGGCCAATCAACTTGCAGACAGTTTTAATTTGTTTAAATATGATTTTCATGTTTTAGAAATAGCAGGCATGAAAATATTTATATGCAGTCCGGTGGGGGGGGGGGGGTCTTTAGTATAGAATAATTGCTATACAGATCTCTGTAATGAAGGACAGTTACTATTCAGAGCCTCCGACTTTATTTCCAAACCCTGTTTTATTTTTTAAGTTCGATTTATTGTTGTTTTTTAGTTCAGTTTATATACTTTTTTTTGGGCACTCATGTTTTTTAATTTTTATTATTGTTTAATACTTTTTAGTAATCATCGAGAAAAATTCACTATTCAAAAAGTTGTAACGTATTTAATCTACCGAGCCAAATGAGGAAACTGCAGCATTTTAATTTATTTATTTAATTGGCGTATACCAATCTAACTTGCAGATTTCTCAAGCGATTGAGGTCCCCTCGAGAGACTTTTTATCGTGCGGATCTTACAGCAATTTTCTAGGATCTAAACAACTAATGGCTAAACTCTCAAATCGTTTCGTGCGACTCGGTGCTACGTTGGCCTGGCCCTTGGCAAAGATGTGACTGCTCAGATCTACGACAGCACTGTGTAAGGTACTCTCTTGTAATTTATGCACCGTCACTGCCCGGCACAATATTGGTGGCAGCGTACGCCATTCCACTTTGCCTTGCTCCTTAAAGCATCTAATTCGACAATAGTGGGCTAGATCCTCGATCCGATACCGACAAAATTTATTCTAATCTTATTTTCATCAAACTCTAAAAAATACCGTTTGTAGGAGCTTGTCGGGCTGAAGCTGAACTCGGCGTAGCGCAGGCCACTCGATTTTTCTGAGTATATCAGTTAATTTTTGCTCTGGTTTGGTTCTATTGTAATTTTGTATTATATTCTACATAATAGTCCGTTTTAGTTTTTAAAACAGGAAGATCGATTGCGAAGATATAACATTTCCGAATAACCGTAATCTGTTTGATCGAAAGTGTTCTTGTTCGCATGCAAAAGTTAACCTTCAACCTACTAACAAATACCCCGTTTGAATTTTGAAAATCGGACGATAGTCGGCATAGATATTATAATAGCACCCCGTTACAACTTTTTTCTTTTTCCTGTTTAGCCTCCGGTAACTACCGTTTAGATAATACTTCAGAGGATGAAAGAGGATGATATGTATGAGTGTGAATGAAGTGTAGTCTTGTACATTCTCAGTTCGACCATTCCTGAGATGTGTGATTAATTGAAACCCAACCGCCAAAGAACACCGGTATCCACGATCTAGTATTCAAATCCGTGTAAAAATAACTGGCTTTACTAGGACTTGAACGCTGGAACTCTCGACTTCCAAATCAGCTGATTTGGGAAGACGGGTTAACCACTAGACCAACCCGGTGGGTTACCCCGTTACACCTTCTTTTCTTTTTTCTTTTTCCTGTTTAGCCTCCGGTAACTACCGTTTAGATAATACTTCAGAGGATGAATTGAGGATGATATGTATGAGTGTAAATGAAGTGTAGTCTTGTACATTCTCAGTTCGACCAATCCTGAGATGTGTGGTTAATTGAAACCCAACCACCAAAGAACACCGGTATCCACGATCTAGCATACCTGCCAATAAGCATACCCCGTTACACCTGCCAATAACGTTTGTTACGGGTTGATGGTGATGATCGGTTTAGCCTCGCAGTAGGTGCTCGCATCACCTCACCGCTCTAGCCTCACACGCAGTCTCCACGGGAAGCCCATTATTATTAAAGAGATTTTTTTTTAAATTTAATATTTTTTTATTTTATTTAACGTAAATTTAATTCTATTATTTTTGTAATATATGAAAAAATCAGTTTTTAATATATTTTTATAATGCGGTAGACGTTTTTACTTTTATGCTCGTGGTATGGTATAACCTGAAGGATAAGAATTCTATATAGAGCATTCATTTTTTATCGAACGACTTTGATAAATTTAATGTAAATAAATATTTGTGTAACAGGAACTCTAAAAACTAGTATTTCATACGGAAATAGTTCCAAATTTGATTTATTCGGGTTGCGGAATCTATCTGTTTAATTTTTTTAAAAGAAATTGTGTGTGATTACATTCGGAGTTGTAGTTAAGATTTAATTTACGGCTTAAAACAGTTTTAAATAGTGCGGATAATCTGGACTCGTAATGCTAAAAGTCCATTTTTCGTTAAGAAGGCGCGGGCCTCCCGTAAACATTTCACGGTAAGAAACTGCATTCATAACTTTTCAATCGTAAATCGTTGCGTCTATTAAAACTTTCATTAAAAGTTTTGTTAAAACAAGTTTACGTCTCCGATTCTTAACACAAACCGAGGTAACGGGCACAAGTGAAGTAGATACAAGCCGTTGAAGCGATGAACGAAGCGAAAGCCTTTTTACTGCAGTTTTGTACAGAACGTTTAGATGACGTGAAAATAAAATGGAATGTTAGTTATTTACACACGAGTATTTAATTTACATATACGTTATGTAACAGCTCTCGCTATTATCGCTGCTATAATAACGAATCGCTATGAAATAACGTCATTCGGTTACATACGAAAATCATAAAATTTTTTATTAAATCGCTGATATCTCGAGAATAACTATTTTATTATAATTTTATCTTGTTTATTAAAAAAAAAAAATGAATAATTTAAATAACTCCATTTTCTAAATTTTATTGGTGAGAACCACATTTACTGGCTGCAGTCTATTTTAATATTTTGAGTCGTTTTAATAAAAATGACTGACCGTCATTTTTATTAAAACGACACGGTAAAAGAGCTGTAAAATATATACTCGCTCTTGTAGCGTTACTCCTTGCCGGCAATAAATTAGTAAATAAATTCACTTCCAAAACCGTTCTTGAATCTTATTGAAATTATTAATATAATAAACATTAAGATCGAGACACGGCTGTGCTGGAGTTTTAATTAAGCAGCAGGTCATTCAAACCGACGTACACAGACATAATGACGGCCGTACAGTTTTAATTTTAATGTTTGAAATTGTAATAATGATAGAAAATCACAAAATGAATACATTGAACTGAACCCGACTGATTTCAGCGGTGGAAGTACTTTTGTATAAAATTAACTGACCTAAGCTGGTCAAACGGAATTAATTATTAATTGTTCTTTTACAATCGAATAATGAAAATACGTCGAGTGGTATAGAAAAAATACGTGGATGGCTTGTCAAAGCGGTAGATAGAGAAAGTGAAGAAAAAGAAGGTCTGGAAACTACAAGGCATCGTTCTGTTAAGAAATATTTGTTGTAAAATTAGGGCATTTGTGTAATAACAGTAACTTGAGGGTTACGTTCTAATTTGAAACACAAGCAGCAGACTGAGGTAGGCGGAGAAAAATAATAAAATTGTTTGAAATTTCAACTTTTTTTTTGTTTTATCTAATTTTTGCATCTGTCTGAGGCAAATTTTTGGCACGTTTGGTCTGAGGCCAAACACGTCTCGTACTTATGAATACGTACGTAGCACCCCTTTCATTGTTTCCAAGATTCGGTCGTTCCCGTTATTTTAATCGCTTGTACTTAGATTTCAATGTATATATCAAACGGTTTTCGAATAGCGGATCTTGTAGATCCGACGTCCGATTTCTGAACCGTTGGTACTCTGGGAGGGAATTTAGAATTTTGCGTTTCTTTGAAGATAAGAGGTATCTGTTAATATTTAGCCGGATTGTTTTGCGGTATGTACTTTTAAACGGTCTGATCCTGATTCCAACCGGCTCAGTTTGTAACCGTATAACCAATTAATTTCCGTAATTCCAATTTCTCTAGCTTTGTGAAATTTATTTAGTAATTTATCCAAAACCGAAGCGTTTTGTTTCATTTCCCTCGTATAGTCTGGAGTTGTTCAGCGATCGCCGAAGAAAAAGCACTTTCTTGTAATTACAATCTGTAATCGTGAGAGGGAGAGTTTGCTGATACGAAACGTATTTACCCAAATCCGCCTTTAACGGTTTATATAAATCAATTTCTTTTTTCTTATGATAGTTCTAGGGATTTGTCAGAAATCGTGACTTTTGATAAATTTTGTGATTATCAACCAGATAAAGAAGCACGGGGCGTCGGTTTGTTTGCTATACGTGCTTGCTTTTAATTTCCTTGTATGTAGTAACGGAAGATTTGTGATCGCGAAAAATTTAGGTTTTCAGATTTCAAGGAAATATCCATTTTGACCATTCCTGAATCCATTTTTACTAGTTTTGGCATGACGTCTGTACGCACTTATGCGTGTATGTACGTATGTATCTCACATAACTCAAAAACTATTAGGTTCAGTAAGTTGAAATTTTGGATTTAGGACTGTTTTAACATCTAGTCGTGCTTCTCCCCTTTTGATTGCAATCGACTGAACCAAAAGCGTCCAAAAAAGACCTTTCTTAACTGCAGTAATAAGCCCTCATTGAGAGCTTTTCATCGAATATATCATAAATGGTACTTATTTTCATCGGTTCCAGACTTATAGACAAATAAAATTTTAATTAATGAAATATTTGGATCTTAAAGGGAAGGCACATCGGTGCGAATCAGACTTCATATCCTTTTCTTTTTTTAACTTTTTTTTAAATTTAAATATATTGATTTATTAATAATTATGAAGTAGTGATTGTAAAAGAATTTTACAATAAATAACTTTTCAACAACAATAATATATATATAAATCAGAACACATCAGGTACACATTATTACATAAGTGTATATGTAAATAGATTTGATGAAACATAATTATTAATATCAATATTAATTGAAAATTATAATTTAGAATCTTATTATTTTTGGATTTTATAGTTTAATTTTATCTACATTAAAGTTAACTACAGAGTGTCTCAGAAATAGACCCTCACAAGAACGAAATGTACGTAAAACTAAGTCATACATGCCCGATCTTTGATAAATTGCAAAAAAATTCTTAATCTTTTGTTTTTTGTTGCCAATAATTTAATCGTTTTTTCGTTTGATTCTTCTGATTTTAATTTGTGTACACGTTCTCTAATTTTCAAATTTTCTCTCGTTTTATATTCATCATACTCTTTTATCATTTAATATTTTTATTCTTTTCTTGGTCTTAACGTTTTCTCCCTCTTTACATCTTTTCTTAATCTTTTTATTCATTCATTGTTTGCAACATTTTCTTCCTTTTTTCATTTTCCTTTTTTTTTAATTTAAATATATTGATTTTAATAATTATTAACTACAGATTGTAAAAAAAAATTACAATAAATAATAATTCAATAATAATAATAATAATATTAAAAAGAAATATTCACAAGTTATTAGTGAAATGACATTTTATATATTTTTAAAAATGTGTATATGTAATTTAAAGGCGTACAAGGAAGTCGGTCTCCACATAGGTTTTTTTATTTTGAACAAAGCGAGTTATTCAAAAACGACTTGTTCATCTGATCAAATTTTTGTTTGCCGTATGTGCTCGCCTTTCTATTTTGAATGAGGCAAAACGCAACAAAGTAGAAACTGCATTTTCTTGCTTAATTTGTTTGGAAAATTTTCCTTTTGTGTCGAAAGAAATAAAGGATCTTTTTCGGAATTCCTCCCGTAAAAAAGTACTTAATTTTTTAACCGATGGGCTAAAAATCGATGTATTTCTAATATCAAATAAGAATTAGTTGGGAATATGCACGTTTAAAAATAGCAGGAAACATTGATATTAACGTTAACCAGGTTTGAACATACAATGGTGTTTTTACAGGTCATTTTAAACGTATTAACATATTTTATAATTATAGATATAAATTATAATCAACCAAACTTAGCCTACGCTTGCTTCGAGCAGTAACTTCGACTAATAGTAATGTTTTGATTAAATAATTAAGTAATTGCAATCATTAACTGAATTTATTAATCAGTAAAGTTAACCTACGCTCGCTCGCTAACCTCGACTAATTAACAGTAATGTTTTGATAATTTAAATCGTAAATAATTGCAATAATTACAGAATATATTATTTAAATATTCAAAACGTTAATGTTAATTTTTAAGGTTAGCGAGCGTAGGTTAAGCTTGGTTAATTATATTTACAAAATAAATAATTATAAACGGTTATAAGAATGGTAATATAAATGGTTATATCTGGTTACGGGGTTATTTCTCCGACCTGGTTATTGTTAATATCAATATTTCTCGCTATTTTCAGTTATTTCCAATTGAAAAAGTTGCAAACTTTTGGGGGGAAGAACCGAAAAACTACCAATTTTTATTTTTAACATTAATATTCCCGCCTAATTCTTACTGGATATTAAAAATTTATCGATTTTTGGCCTGTTAGTTAATAAGTGTTTTTTTTTGGGGGGGGGGGGAATTTCGACAAAGATCCGAAAAAAAGCAAATTATTGTTAGTACGCTAAATTCTTTAATGTTATTAAGTTACAATCGGCAAAAAAAATTTAATAAAATCATATGTAATGAAACATAAACCACGTAACATTTTCGTGGCGGGAAGTTGGTCCGCTTTTCTTCTAGCGTTTAATATCACTACTTATAGTTACTAATAACACGTAAAATTTTTGTAACTGCATCGTATGTAAATATATGATCGCTTTGCAATCCTTACCTTGTATTAGAATCTTCTGAATGCAAGTTAATATTGTTGTATGAAAAAAATTTAATTAAAAAGGAATTGTTGACGGCGAACAGGTAACGTGTAATTTTATTTGTACAATTATTTGACCTTTGGTTATTAATATTTAGACAACTGGTTTCTCAACATGTCCACTTATAATAGCTTAGAAATCGTTGTCAGGTTAATATTACTTATTTGCGTGCTAGTATAGTATAGTGTGTGTGTGTGTGTGTGTGTGTCTATCTATATATATATATATATAGCATAGCTTTTACTGTAGGTGTACTTAATAGATTCTGTTTTAGCTTTAATTATGAAGTTACCTTATTAGACTGGAAAAGTACGGCAGACGGATTTCATATAGGTGTCTAGTAATTTTTTTTTTAATGAAATAATTATCGGATAACCTTGAATAATATTTTAAGATTTTTCCGGTAGTTGTTATTATTACTATAATTAAACGTATTAAAGTAAATAATTTGTATTCTGTTTTATAATGTTCGAGGTAATTTCTGAGTAGTTAGTTATTCTTTCGAGTTCGATTTCTTTCCGTTAACTATTAACCGCTCGGTTTTAATTTCGTAACCTGCCGGGTCGATCTAGTGGTGAAGTCGTCATCGCAAATCAGTTGATTTCGAAGTCCGAGAATTCTAAGTTTCAGATCTTAATAAAGGAAATTACTTTTATACGGATTTGAATACTAGATCGTGAATACCGGTGTTCTTTTACGGCCGGGTTTCAATTAACCGCACATCTCAGGAATGGTCGACCTGAGGCTGTACAGGACTACACTTCATTTACATTCATACATATCACCCTGTAAAGTAATTAATACCTTACGGTGGTTCCGGAGGCTAAACAGAAAAAAAAACTGTTATTTCTTCCGTTTCTTTGTTTATGTTTATAGTTATGCTTAAATTTAAATACGATTTAAAAATAATTACGTTAAGAAAATCGTCAGCGTCACGTCGTTCAAATTCCAAAGAAAGGAAAAATTGTAAATTAATTTTGATCCGGTTTTTATTTCCTGTTTTATAAAATAAAATATTACTTAAATATAATTAAACCATGAATTTTAACCATTTCCATCTTTTTATTACTGGACTAAATACAATCATAATCGTGTAAAAACATTGTTTTATAATTAGGCAAAAGTCTACGTATAAAAGATAAATTTTTCATAATATTGCATTTTTTTTATAGTTTTAACATACCGATAAATATTGTTTACCCGTACAATTATGAAATAAAATAAAATGACGAAATTCTCAAGAGTTCTGGAAGTTCTAAATTTTGAGAAATGTATTTCGAAAACTCATTATTACTGAAACCTCTGCAGTTATTTTCGAGCTGGGGAATATTGTCATCAGAAATTATATGGTTGTCTTTTTATATTTTCTTATTAAAAATTATTTATTTATTCTTTTTATTACACGAACATATACAGAGTATCACAAAGTTCTTCCGGGACTTATTCTTTTCGCCTATTCTTTTCGTTAAATTAAAGGGAAAAATTCATGTAAACGTATTTTTTCGAAAATACTTCGTTTGCTAGTTACGGCTGCTTAAAGATTTCGCTCGGATTTCAGCTATTCCGGTGAAATGGACTCGTACTGAAGTTTTTAGGACGTTAATTAAGGTACAGAATTAATAATTTCTTATGGTTTTCGACTTTAACAGTGGAATAAAATAGGTCCCAGAACCGTAAATTGGAGTAAAAAACTTTTTTTTTATGTTAGACGTACAGTAAGTTTGTTAAATAGGTGATAAATCAGTAAAACCTTTTAAACAGTACTTGTAGTGAATTTACTTCTGAAGAAAATGGTATAAGATGATAGGTTTAATAAAATAAAGAAAGGTTAGAAAAATTCGAATTTTATTTAGAAACAGAACACTAGATCAAAGTTACATTACGTACCAGTTTATAATAAATGTTCAAAAATGATCCCGTCATTTTCAACACATTTCTTGGCACACTTCTGTACTGATTTTGTTGCTCTTTTTAGTTTTTCAGGGCTGTCTTAAGTTGTTCTCTGTGAAAGTAAGTGATCGACGTAAATAAATCGAATAAAAAAAGAGGAAAGATATTTTTTAAATTAATTTTCACAGAATTATTACGTTCTGCTTCTACAACGTAATTTGTTTTACAAATAAAAATTCGTGTTGTATTATTGTATGTATGTAATATATATATTTATATACGAGAATATATGCATAATATTCACTGTTGCAGATTGTGCTGTATTATTTATTTTGTGATAAGTTACTCGTATACACACACCTGTGGAGTTTGTCACGTTTTTCAACGAAAGCTATTAAATTACTCACTCGTATTCTTGAACGTAGTCTTCAGAAGTGTTGTCTTGCGCTGACGAAAATACTTTTGACCTGGTCAAATTCATTTCTTTTGATTTTCATAAGCGATAATAATGACGGATGATCTGTATATCAAGTTTACTGTAACTTCAAAACGGCATTTAAAGAAAAAAATTAGATTTTTAATATGAACTTTTTAAGGTCCAGAAATAATGTAGTATGTTCTATGGAAGAGCTAACTCGAAAATTAAACTTTCTCGAGGTATTGAAAACTTTTATTATCGTACAGTGATATCAGGATTGTTGTGAAAACATTCCCTAGTGAAATAGTAAAACTAGGGTCGCTGATAATTTGGTTATTAACTTATTTTGTTTTATAACGAGCCGTATCGATAATTTGTAATCAAAACAATATATACCGTTTATTACGTTTATAAATACCCCTTCCTGACTGAAATAGAATTAAATTAGAATATGGACGATAATTTGAAAACCATCCATCTACAAACACTAAAATTAATGGACGAGAGCGATAAGAAAATGTTAAATGTTTAGGCGATTTGTATATTACTTGTATAGGATGATACAGTCAATTTCAAATTAATAAACGTTTCAATTGTTTTAGGCATTGAATCTGTAAGTTTTTTTTTACGTGTTTCTTTAACTTCGTGATCGTGAAAGAACGATATAGTTTGGTAGTGCAGTCCAGTCTTTTCTTCACAATTGCCCACAAATTTTCGATCGGGTTCAGGTCTGGGGAATTTTCAGACCGGTCCAAATACAGAATCCCTTTATGTGGGTTTCTTTGATGAGTGGCAGAGGGCCAAATCTTATTGAAAAACACTCTTTAAGACTCCAAGTAAATCGGCAAGTTTTTGAAGTTTCGGTAGAGCCCTATTTTCCAATAACGGGATATTTTTTTGCAGTTATCGTCCCGTAAATGGGCACTCAAGTTTTAGGTTCAAAGTAGCTGAAGAATCCCCAAAACATCTTTAAAGGTCGCTTTACGACTTGTTTTGATGTGCTTTGGCGAAACCCGTTCGTCATCGCCTCTTCGCAGATGCGACACGCTTACGCCCTGAACGAGAAAAGGACTTTTCTCCGACTCCCATCACTCCAGTTTTTGTATTTTTTGGTCCAAAGAATCGTTTTCTTCTTCATAGCGCCCTTAAGAAATGGTTTTCTTATAGATCTTCATGCCTTTTGACTGCTTTCCAGAAGTCTTCTGCGTACAATAGAATCGGGAATTTTCACACCGGTTCATTCCAAGTCTTTTTGCAACTCAAAACTATTTTTCTGAAGATTAATTTGACTTATTTTACGTAAAATAGTATAATTCTTTAAGGTAGTTTTACTTTTACTTCCACAGTGAACCTTTCGACTGGGTAAAATTGTACCCTCAAGATTTTGTTTAATTATTAACTACAACTAGACTAACCTTAAAACTCTGCTGCTATTTAATTGAGTCGTACGAATATGTACATAGAGTGTTATTTATTATCTTGCTTCTATTCTTAGGAGTTAAATCCATATTGCTGCTTTTCAAAATTTATTACCGAAATCGCTAGAAGATCACTTACACTAGAAGAAACCAAAATAAAATAGGTAAGCGATGCACATAACCTCTCCAAACAAAGAAGATATTTTCAGGCAATTCTTGAAATGAAGGGAACGGCTGTACTACATCTGGAACCTCAGTGATACAACATAACTACAAGTAATTAAAAATTACCCCTTCTTCACATTAATTTGTACAAGACTGTATGTATAAAAATATTATTTTGCCGTTTTACAGGGAAAAATCAAGCTTAATTTACAGTGTAATCAAAAAGAGTATACTGATGTTAATTTTTCTTCAATTTTTTTTTAAAGATCCTTAATGAAATGAAATTGTGTAGGCTGTTTTATCGGAGAACTTGATGAATACGATGCGACCTCCTGGGATTTTGACAGTTATTATGTTGTGATTTATTGATGTACATATTCAACGGTAAAGTTGTAGAGCGACTGTTGCTTAGAATTTTGTAGTATAATCGACTTGAAGCGCGATTCCCAGTTCGCATATATCGAGACGCCGGCGTTAGTTTACAATTCGCTGCACAAAAACGTATAACATCGTTCCTCGTGTACGGTTATAAAATACGAGCCTTTAGTTACCCGCTGTCATCTTTATAACATCTAATTAACTATTGTACATCAGTTTAATTATATAAGTGAGAATCTTAGAAAATATATTCTTTGAATTTTAATAGTAATTTTAAAAATTGCATTACATAAACGTTTCGTGACATTTAGAAAGGAAAGAAAGGTTAAACGAAAAATATTCGAAAGCGAGAAATTCTTCGGTTATGATTTACTCGAAAACATTGTCGCTGCGTGAATTGATATATTGTTGAATGTGTTGTATAAGAATATTGTTGAATAAGAATTGGATCGATGCCAGATAAAGCCCTAAAGGATAATAAAATGAATGCCTTCATCATAAGAACGGTCCGTTTAGTCTCCTTGTTGATTCCCGCAGCAGACCCAGTTCTGGCGATCTATTTATCGTGCGAGCGAGCAGTGCTTAGACGTGTTGGCGGTTCGGTTCCGTATTCCTGCTTCTATTGTCGTCGCCCTTCATAGACGTTCTCCAACTTCCGATACCAGTTCAGAATGTGTTTTCGCGTCTCGAATGACAGCCGTGTTTGCGCCGTGGCTGCACTTTCTTAACTGATCGCATCGATTATCAGACCGCCATCTGTTGCTGTTGCTGAACGTCAGTACTACACGGTGAACCTGTAGCGGTCACGAATTGAAGCGTATAGCATGGTTTTAAAGTGTGCATACATTTTTTTGAACAGCCGAGGAAATATATAACTAACAATTATTAGTTTAGTTGGCCAGGAGAAGGAAGAAATTTTCCGTAAGGATATCAAGTGAATGTTTAATTTCTGTGTGCATTATTTTTAAAATTACGTATTAATCTTACATATTTGTATTACAGAATATTATATTTAGTTTATCTATTTTAGAGTTGGTTTCTCTGAAAGAAATGATGGTGTGTTGGTTTGTTTGCTGCATGTGCTCACATTTTTATTTTGATGAAGCGCTACCATTTAGAGGTAAAAATTGAACTAACAACTGTATAATAAATTGTAATGTGTACTACGAATATAAACAGTACGTTGTTTACGTTAACATCTATTATACTTATTACTTTTCTTTTTTACATTTTGTTAAAAAACTATTTAGACATAAGTTTTCTGAAATTTTTTATAAAATAAATAAGTATAGAAGATACCATGCTTCTTGATACGAACGATGTATTTATATATATACGTCGTAAATACATTACAGTATCCGAAAACGTACACTTTATTAAAACACATTCTTATCCTACCGGACTGTCCAAAGCTAACAATATCGAATATTAGTTGCATATTAGATTAGAAGGGATATAATTATATTACTATTATTAAAACCGGATGAGAAAAAAAATATTAGTAATTTTACTTAATTATATTTTCAGTTGCCATGTGAAGAAATATAATGAAGAAAAATGATTAATACATTTACATATATATATATATATATATATATATATATATATATATATATACACACACAACAATATATAATAATAGTAATGTAATTATATCCCTTCTAATCTAATATGCAATTACTGTTCGATATTGATAGCATTAAAACAGTCCGTAGGATAAGAATGTGTTTTAATAAAGTGTACGTTTTCGGATACTGTAATGTATTTATACCGATTCGTTTAGTGCATTCCAAGGTGTAGAAGATTTGTGTTCTAGACTTCCTGTCGTCACCGAAATTGATAATGCAATAGCCGAGTTGAACCGTCGTAATACAAGTGAGTTTCTGCTGGATCCCTAGTCGTATGGAAATCGGGGTAGTGAGCGTACGGATTTCGCTGCTAAAAACGCATATAGCCGACCGCCTTTCAGCGCTCGTATTACTACTGAGACTTTATTAATTCTGTTTAATACACTCTTCGAGGAAAACGGCGAGGTGACTGGACTGCCACGGTAAATAATAAACTCCAACACATCAAGAATACTGTCCTTCCACAGAATTTTTAATGACGGAATAACCGTCAACAGAAGATTATTTGCTTTTGTGAATAGGGCACACAAACCTTACTCACAGACACCTAATGAATCAGAGGTATTTACGCGTTTTTGTTTGCTGCGACTGCGGACTAACGATACCCCACATCCTTGTGGACTGCTTGTGTAATAATTATTGTAATATGTTTTTTATTTTGTAATATTGTATTATGTTTGTTCTGGGATGATAAGCAATACGTTTTTCGTCCTTTCTAAAAAAAAAAATAATTTAATCTATTAATTATATTTATAGTTAGTGTTAGATAATTAATTACAGTAATTTTTGTTTTTACTAAAATACAAATAAAGAACTTCGCTTAACGGTTATTAAAATAAGTCGAAAACAAAATTAAGCTCACCATCCTCAATTAGATAGATGCCATTTGGATCCTTAAACAATTATCATCTGTACACATTGTGAAAAATGTACGTATAAGAAAATAAGTAAATGAGTAATAGTTACAATAATAACCAAATATCAATCGACGAATTAAATATTCTTAAAAACATTATAACGAGTGTATTTTAACATTTTTGTAGAACACGAGTAAAATATACGAGTTAAACGACTGCTATCGTTTAACAGAAAGCTGCTTGCTGCTTGGGTGGTAACGAATGCAAAGTTGAAATCGAAATTTGGCGGTAGAGGGAGGAAAAATAAATGCGACGGTCGTTTAAATCTTAAAAATAAATCTGGTAAAACACTGGCGAATTGCTGCCTAGACAAAATAAATTTTATTATGGATGTCATATATATTTTTAGTAGTGCGTGTACCGATTTCAGCAAATATATGACAAGTGAGTAGTCATCAAGTTCTTGCAATCGTTTGGTGTTAAAGTAAAAAAAGGTGGAGGGGTGAAAAAGCGATAACCGTAGCCGAGACATGAATAGACTATTGCAGTATTCGGGTGTGCTTCTTTTTATTGCTGGAATGATGGATTTGCTTTTGATCGACTATAAGTTAATGCGAGACGAATCGATAGTGTACAATCAGTATCATACACATTACCCGTATGCTTCTGCCACTTTCAATCTTAGAGATGAGATCAGAATCCGTATGAATCAACCCGACGTATGCACGTTACGTAGTGAAAGTATTCTGGATGTTGAAGAATGTCGCGGACAATAGGAAAGTCACTAAAGCTAAGTTGGTGAACAACGCGGTCGCTTTCCTTTTCACTGGGATCCGTTACGAATTGCACGCGGTAGAAATCACGAGGGTTAAGAATTTAGGCGTGACCGGCACTATAAAGATACGTTTTCGTTGAGAGACGGTCACAGACAAGCTAACGAAAACGTCGGCTGGGTATTCGGTAATAACGTCATAGATCTTTCTTTTCTTTCGTTTTCCTGTTTAGCCTCCGGTAACTACCGTTTAGATAATAGTTCAGAGGATGAATGAGGATGATATGTATGAGTGTATATGAAGTGTAGTCTTGTACATTCTCAGTTCGACCATTCCTGAGATGTGTGGTTAATTGAAACCCAACCGCCAAAGAACACCGGTATCCACGATCTAGTATTCAAATCCGTGTAAAAATAGCTGGCTTTACTAGGACTTGAACGCTGTAACTCTCGACTTTCCAAATAAGCTGATGTGGGAAGACGCGTTAACCACTAGACCAACCCGGCGGGTTAACGTCATCGATCTAGACGATGGAAAGTTCACTCTCCGTGTACCGCAGAATATGTTCATGGGTTTCGCTGAAGATTTCAATCTAGTCATAACGAGTGAAACAGAGGTTAACACTGATAAGAGCCATTAACGATGCAAATGCGGTCGTGCACTTGAGCTACATTATCGATCACAAAACTCGCATGGGGAATTCCTTACTTGAAACCTGGACTGAAACCGGCCTTGTATAAGCTGCTGGAGTCGAACAAGAAATTGACGATCGTTTTCCACACTTGGGATACGTATGAGTGGTCGGGTGTTAACAAAAAGCGATACCAATACTTAGACAGTGCAGATCTCGTCACAAGAGAAGATATCGAGATATTGATACTGACTTTCCAACCAGTTAGGAAAAACTAAGCGACCAAAATTCGACTGTTGTAAGTTAAAGAATTTAAAACTATCTCGATTCTGATTAGTGTCCGTCGATGACTTGAAAGGCGACACCAGTAAGATGTATACTGGTTGTTCATAGATTTCCAGAGATCGTGTTGCGGCCGAGAAGAAAGTGACCCGGCATACACTTACGTAGAGTTCAGAAAGGATGTATATTTTCTTTTTACGTGGTCGATTGCTTTCACCAGAACGAATCGCTGAAATCGGGTCCTATCGATTTGAACCGACGGCACTGTACCTGCAAATACTACAGCTTACTGTGTACCGGTCTAAGAATCCGTCGTGAAGTACGCGCCTTTGACTGGTGAGGTGCAGCCTATGAAATAGGGTCAGATCGTGTCGCACCGGTATTCCGTGCTATGCTAAACCCCGATCTAAAGTAACTTTTATACTATATATGTATAACCGATACGTACTGCACATTATAAAGCCACTGTAACGAGAATAAAATGGCCGATCTAAAGGAAGATTTCTGAAGTCGTTTTTATGCTCCCGCTAAGGCGAGCAGGATATAATTAAGTATACGGACGAAAAAACTTAGCGAAATGATTGTCCGTAAACCTTACTTTATCTTGAAAGGTAAGCTGTAAAATCTCGACACGGACGTTCTGTTTTAGTCACTGTAGGTGCTGTCGCTGAGGGTCAGTTTAACGTATTTCTTCCGGTTAGATACGCTGCCTTAGATGTTGAGGAATTACTGCAGTTTAAAACCTTAGAAAAGAAGTTGATCTACAACGGTATCTTTAACATGTCACACGATCTAACGGTAATGCCGTAGAAATGTATCTCGGTTTATATATGATTTATTTTTTATAATGCGAATACGATAAATGAATTACAGCATCAGTCTTTCAACTCTTTTATGTTAATGTATCGGTCGCGATATGGAGATGCACCTCGCCATTCTATATCGACTTTGACGACGTTACAGCAACGTATAGTCGGTAGCACAGTTCAAGAACATATGACGTCACTGCGCTAGAACTGGCCACCGCTTCAAGGTCATATTACGTCACGATTATTTAATAGCGCCTCTTTCCTGCGATTAAGGCTACCGTTTCCCCAGGCACCGCCTCTTGATACCGCGACAGATCAAATACTACAACTTTCCACCACTCACTTTCATCACAGGCAAACATTGCAGTGAACCAGACTTGCGCTTGAACCGGCTGTTGTAAACTACTCAGGCATTCCCTGGACGTCGGATCGGATGTCGCGGGCCTATCGATCGGCCGACCCGCTCTCCTTACCTCACCTCACTAGACTTTCCTGCGGGGCTATTTAAAGAACAAAGTTTATTCCCGGAACATCAACCGTATATGACCTGAGAGATGTTGTGATTAGTGAGAAATTTATGCTGTTCCTCATGAACTGTGTGCAAAATCGTTTGAAAATGTGTCTGCGATTACAGGCAATGTGTTATCGACGCTAACGGAATGCAAGTCGATCGCACAATGGAAATCCGATACTAAAGAGCGTTTGTGTTACATAATAAGCCATCTGTTTCTTTTCTTACCTACACTGGTAGAAGTTACGGCACGTTAAAGTACGGTCTACTACTTACGGGCCTACCTGTATATATTTTTATTTCAGTCGCTGCTGAAAATATTAACACTCGATATAGCCATCTAGTTATATATTTTTTGTTCTTATCTTGTTTTCCAATTTATTATAACTTTACTGTGTACAGTTTGTTATCATCCTCTTTAAGAAATTCATGGAATCATCGATTCTGTACACGCACACAAAAAAAATCATTATTGATTATTTGTATTAAAATTAGATTGAAACTTAATTACATTGTAATAATATTAAAGTAGTGTTTGCTATTTTAATAGAACCGTCGAACGTATTGTAGTAAATATTATGTTAATTATTTTAGTAGGGGTCGAATACAATGACGGTCGGATGGTCTGCACGAATGATGGGGGTAGTTCGTGATGCGTCCGTTACAATAAAATTTTTTTTTTGCAATGAAAATCGTTGAAATATTTTAATTTTTTTAAATTCACATCTACCGTTAAATTTTACGGTTTTGATTTAAAAGTTCGGTCCAAGGTACTGAAGTTCGAATCTTTTTCAGTTCGTTTAAGAATTGAAACTCGTCGGTTACTGTTTGTTGTCGTTATATTTTGTTATCCTGCACGGCTATCAAATTCGCTATTTTATTTGTTTACTTTATTTACTATTCATTTTCTTTCCCCTCAACAAATATAGTTAAATTTCTCCGTATTTTTTCTTACTTTGATTACGTCTGTAGATCGCAAACAATTTCTTTCATTCTTTCATTTTAAGTTAATTTTATTTAAATAATCTCTTTTTTCTATGTAAATGAAATGAAAACTCTCTTATAAATGATTTTATTCTCTTTTATATATTTTTTACCTTCATTTATATTTTATCATTATTTTTCTTAAAGTTGTTTATTCGACCTAAATGACAAATATCCGATAAACGGTCGAGTATACCGAGCGAGAAGTAATTATTTTGTTCGGGGTTTACGTAAACGTTTCTTTAAATAAATTAATTTGTGTCTTGGTTGCTGGAGTTCCTTCTTACGCTACATTTTTTGTCATTCGTTAGCTTATCTCGTTCATTAGGGTTATTTGAATCGAAAAGCTTGTAAATTAATTAAGAAAGGTGGTTGAAAGTCTTTAAAGAATACTGGAATGGGAGAATCTTCTTTCGACGAAGACGAAAACTACGATCGTTACTAATGAACATCGGCTCGGTGTTTTAATTAATTACGATTTATTTATTTTTAGATTTATTTATTTATTTTATTTTTTAGATTTATTTTTTACGATTTATTTATTTATTAATTTAAGAGAGAAAGTGCTGGACACAGAAATCCGAATTTGAAATTTAGATGTCTTACAATTTATTTTTTTAATATGATACTGCGTTTAGCAAGTATACCGGCTCAGATTCTTTTGTTAGGGTGCCCCAAAATACCTCTTTTATTTACAGCTGTGATATTTTTTATAAATTTAACGGTTTAATTTTTATATATCGTTATTATTCTTACAAGCACGAGTTTAATGAACACAGCGGGGTCCAAGGGGCAGAGCCCAATGGCTAGACGGGAAGGGCGAGCCACTTCCGACTATATATCACCTGACCACGACGGGAAACACAAGTAAACCATATAGCGCAGGCAAAGCCGCGGCGGGGATGTTAGATTTGGGATTGTAACACATTTTAAAAAAATTTTTATTGGGCTTTTGCTTATCAGTTTATATTGATTTATTTCAATTCATTAATAAGATGGAGTTGTCTGTTAAAGGTAGTTCAATTGTTTTATCTTCCTTTTTTTATTTTTTTTTATTTAAGCGTTGGGCAGCAATTCGTTGTTTATCTTCCTACTATATTTAAAAAAAAAAATATTTTTACCGTTTAATCACGGTTTAATGAAAATCTAAAACCAGTATTCTTATTAAATAATTTCTATTTATAAGTAAGTTTGCTATGCGGCAAAAACGAAAATCTCGGATTAGAATAGAATTAAGTTGAATATGTATTTATAATATAATAAAATGAGATTAAAAGGTAATATCAGCTGACCAAATTCCAGATTATGTAATGGAAACTCCGTCGTCGTGAAAATTATTCATGAGCAATATTCGGAAGCCATGAACAAAGATTCGTTCTGATTTACACTAAGAGAAATGCGAAATCGCTCGTTTTAAAAATCTTTAAAAAAGAAAATATATTTAAAGTAATATTTCCCGGCTGTGCCGGTCAAGTCGTACAATACCGTGCATAGCTTTTTTCATTTCGCCGGAAAAGTTTTTTAATGCAAACATTGAGGATATGACTTATTTTTAAAATAATATAATCTCATCTTAGATAAAAGAGAATCTTAAAAATATTTAAAAAAATTAAGTATAAATTTTATGAAAGTAATGAAAAAATTGCTTCTCGTTTTTTGTCCGGAATATAATACTGGTGCTAAATCTACTTTATTTTTAATAGCCTTTTAAATGATGAAAAAAAATACAAAAATATATACACGTAATAAAAATAAGAGTTTGATCCGAAAAACGGAATATATATATTTTTTTTGTGGTGGGGAGTATGTAGGTTAGGCATAAAAATTTTCTCCCTTCTGCACTCGATGGTTTAAGGTATTTTTTGGGTTGTTTCTCGCTTATATATATATATTTGAAAATTGTTCAAATATCTATAAAAAAAAAACGTACTGACATCTATGTTATTAGTGTATGTAATATCTGAAGGCGGGTCCGTTGTACATATGGAATCCCCTCCACTGCTCTTAACATCATTCAGGGACTTCTCACACCAGCAGCCAAGAAGTGTATTCCTAAGTGCTATCGGTTAATTTAAATGACTAGTATCGTATCTAATTTTGACGTCACCATTATAGTAACGAAATATGTTCTGATAATTTGTTATTGTAAATAAACATTTTTATGCCTAATATTATGTTCAAGATGTATATGAAGTAATTTATTTATTTATCTCTTGGAATTTTATGTTTTTTTTTTTGGTTTTTTTCAATTATATTAACTAAGGTTTTGCTATAAATATACATTAACAATGACGCGTTACAGTACAGGCAATTTGTCATCAAAATAGGCTGTATTTGAAAATCTTTACCTACCGATTGATCTTTTGTCCATGCGTTAGGGATGATGAGGGAAGCTTAACTCCAGAGTTTTAACATCCCCCTCCCGTAGATTTTTGAAAAACTCGAAATACTCAAAAAGGTTTTGAAATGCGTTTTTCTCTGAATCTAAGCATTTTAGAGAAAAGTTTTTCAAACAAAAAATGTAGAGGATATTCTCCTCTACAATTAATGTGAAGTTATGCCGTATAATTTGAAATTGAAATACTAGGTGGCGCTGAAGTTGTAAACGAGTAGACTGGTTTCGAACAAGTGCCCAATTCACAATATTTTCACACTTTCACAAGCTACAGCTCCAAAACGGTAAGTCGTACAAATAAATTGTTTAATTAAAAGTCGTCTGTTTTTTTGAGATTAACAACTTTTCCAAATACAATACGGACGAAAAACAATTTTTTCCGGTGAAAAAACTGAAAAACACGTTTTTATACAACTTTAGCGCCACCTAGTATTTCAATTTCAAATTATACGGCTTAACTTCAAAGACATTAATTGTAGAGGAGATTGTCCTCTACATTTTTTGTTTGAAAAACTTTTCTTTAAAATGCATAGATTCAGAGAAAAACGCATTTCAAAAACTTTTTGAGTTTTTCAAAAATTTATGGGGGGATGTTAAAAATCTGGAGTTAAGCTTCCCTCATCACCCCTTACATATGGAAAAAACATCAATCGGTAGGTAAGGATTTTCAAATAAAAATACAAATTGACTGTACTAGTTACCAAAGTATATGAAACGAGCTTTTATTTATTATTGGCTATAATGTTATGATTTTCTGTGACGCGGCTTAGTTATTTACGAAAATTATTTCTAAACAGCCCGTACGCACCAATTAATCTTTTGATCTTTGTAGGCTACAAAACTACAAAATAAATATATTAAATTATACAAAATAGTTCATAAATAAATAAACGTTAAAGAAATGTAAGTAAAAGTAAATATAATCGTTATTAAATTTATTATAAAAGGGTTATGAATACTACAGAGGTGTTAAGTTCGTACTATAATAAACGTAAAATTAATTTAATTAAAACGTCAAGTCTTACTATACTTTATAAACGTAAATGATGTCATGCATGATAATTTATGTAGTAGCTCGTATAAATAAATAAATGTAATAGAATAAATAAATAACAGATGCAATAAATAATTTATAATTAAAGTACAAATTTAAATACATAAATATAGTAAAAATAAATGAATACTGTATAATAAACAATAATAAAAAAATAAAAAAATTAATAAATAAGTTTGTATCATTTAGAAGTCTTACTTTTGTGACATCCAGTAGCACGTGTTCCGCATACCGAGTTATAGGAGTGAGTAGAAGAGGCAAGTAGAGGCAGTTTCTAGGAACGACCCGCCTTTAGATTTTACACGTACTATAAGTTTAACTTACTGACAGTAAACGGCGGTCGACACCCGATTAGGGCCACCTCTCCCACCGACTATTTTAATAACGAAAAATGAATTTTGTTGCGCGTAAAAAATTCCACGCCTGACCGGTATTCAAACCAAGAACCTGACATACGAAAGGTTAACACAGCCGCGGTGATAAGGTTTATTATAGGGTGAAAGAAAAACGGACTTGTGATGATCTCGTGTAATTTTAGGAAAATAATTCATAATATCGTGAGAAATTTTAAAATTGGAGCTTAATCCGTATTCCTGAATTTATTAATGTAGGCTCCCAAAAAATTAATTCAGTTGTCTGAATTTGCACCATAAAAAAGTTAATTATACCGAATCAAATATTTGCCGCAACATATATAATGAATGTAAATTAAGACGCAAGTTCTATCCAATTTTAATAATATTGCTCGATTACATTCGATCAATATTACTAAAAGTGTTATTTGAGCAATATTATTTGAAAAAGTGTTAACCGATGAGGTGTGAAGCGAATTCGTTTTATAAAGAAGAGTTTGGTTACTTATTTTTTAACGCATTTGAACTGTGGTGCCTAATAAAAATAAGCTAAAACAATTATTAAAGAATCTTTTTTTTTTTTAATAATCCTTTTAAGGTTACCCGTAAATCAATTCGGTTTCTCGTTTTCAGTTTTCTTTGTGTCCGCACTTCTTTCATCCTTCATCTTCTTATTTTGTTATTCCCTAATTACTTTTCTTTTGAACTACACGTATCGTCTAATTATCGAAATTTAATATTAGAAAATGGGAAAGTAAAAAAAAAAAGTTCCCTTTTTGACTTCTTTTAACCTAACTTAATTTACGCTTTTGTAAAGCAAAGAAATAAATTTTATGAGAGTTTAAATTAAACTGCGTTACGTTTATATCTTATCCTGTAGCACAGTAGTAGAGTAGTATCTTATCCTGTAGTACAGTTTTTCGGTTATCTGCCGCGCTTTGTCAGAAGCGCTAGTTTTTATAGATACTTTTACGTTTCGATGAGCTAAATAGAGTTAATAATTAAGTTAGTTTTTTCCTACTTTTTTTATTAGTTAAAAATTTAATACGTAATTTAAAAAAAAAACTGATTGAAATGTTTTTGAAAAACTTCTAATGTATTATCATATATTTTTGTTTGATTAAATTTTCTTACATTTTCGGGTATTTCAGTACGTTTTCAGTTTTTTTTTCTGTATCTTTACCGCTATTTTTATTTATGTTTAGATAAATTTGAATAGAACGACTTCATCTTGATTTAATTAGCGTTTAGAATTATGGCCTATTTTTTCTGTTGTAAAGTTATTTATACCTTTACGTTATTTATTTTGCGTTCTCTCGTACGTTTTATTAAATTTATCTGACTGTTGTTTTATCTTTTTTACGTATTTCTGTTTTCTGTATTATGTTTTATTGATATTTGAGCGACACAGTTTCTTTTTTGCCGTTTACAACATGCATGAAGTTTTAAAGGTTCTTGTATATTTATGTAACCTGGTTTTGCTTCTATTGATTTTCTTTATATTGTACTTTTTATTTATTATTTGTTTCTTTTTGGGTAAATTCCCTCAGTATTTTAATTTTAAATGTGTTAATAAATAATTATGTAGAAACCAAATTGGTGTCGCTCGGCTAGAAAAGAAAAGAAAATTTAACCTGACAAAATAAAATTCTAGCGTATTTAAAAGATTGGTATTGTATATTTGATTTTTATCAGCGTATTTAATTTTCTGGTTGTACTCGTCGGTTACTCTTAAAGTATTTAATTAATAAATCTACTAACTTTATTTATTTCTTCTATAAGGATATCTAATCCGTACGATGATTTCTAAGACCGTACGGTGAAGAAGAGCTTGAAATATGATGTAAAGTTATGACACCTCTGAAAATGGATTTGATTACCCGATTAGACCGCAGATGAGTTTTTCTAACGAATTTGTCTATTTTTTGTATTTGTAGTTTAGCTGATAATAAAGAAATCAAATTTCTCGGAAACTAACTTAAGATCTGCATCCCGTAAAGAAGATATCGAAATCTTCCTTACTTTCCTGTAAAAAAGGATGGTGCCGGGTTTGTTTGTTGTATGTGCTCACATTTTTATATTAGCTGCTATTGGTGCAGAGCGGGGCTGCTGCACGCAACACACCTACTATTCATTCGTTCGAACGATACGAACGCTTTATCTAAAGTTATATTTTTGTTTTGGGGATAAAAAAGGAAAAAATTGGAGTTAGAGCTATGTTAAAAATCACAATTCAAGAAACTGATAACAACATTAGGATTTGAAGCTTTTCGTTGTAAATGTTTTTGTTGTTGTTAGTACACTAAATTCATACGCGTGTTTAGTTACAATTGGCAAAAGCATTTAACAAAATCATGTGTTATGAAACATAAACTTCTAACATTTTCGCGGCGGGCCTTAGGCTCGTTCTTTTTCCTTGTTGTTAAATTGTCGCGTTGAAATTGATACGGACCGATATTTTTCATTCGTTTTTACGATGGGATTGTAATTTTTTTTATTTATTCATATTTTCTATACGAATTTTATTTTCCCGTAATACGAAATTGAGAACTTTACCTTTAATTTCCCGATTGTATTATCGTGAGATATTATGATAAAACAGTTCCAGGTCACGCGAGCTTAGACAACTGTCGCGCAAAATAATCATTGTCAATACCGTTTACAGTATTTATATCTATTAGGCAACGATACGCATAAATGGGGATGATAAAAAGAATATTTGTTGGAGGAAAGTGAAATTTTATCTCAAAGGAATAACAAGGTCACGGGTAGTTTCTGTGAATCTGCCTGGTTATTAACGCATTATTCTCTCGACAATTTGCGCTACAATGAAGTACTTTGACGATCGGTACAATCTAGATCTCCATTTCGTAATCCATTTCCGGTAGATTTCGTAATCTGCATAAAAAAAATCCTAATTTAGAAACTTTAAAAAAATCGGGAAACTGAACCGGTATCGGCGGGTTGAGATGCAATAAGAAAGCTATTTCCATTTCCGTTCAAAATGCTTAGTGTAAAAATAGACGTTAGAAAGTTTAGATTTCAAAAACGAAACGCATTGTAGACATTTCTTATCAGAAAATAAAGGAAAGGTCTTGTTCTTTCAATGTAACTATTAACAGTAATAAATTCTGATGCGACGTAAGCTTTTTAGGATAAGAACCTTTTATTTTTCGGATAACGAATAGAATTATTCGAATTTTATTTTTCGGCAGTATATGATCTTATTTGTCAAAAGTGATCGAAAGCTAAAAGCCAGAATAGCATCTGTGCTCGAATAGGTCCGTCGGTGTGGTAAACGGTCTTCAAATTACAGTATGTCCATTTTATGTTGTAACGGTTTCCAACAAATCTAAATCCAAAACGGAACTTACAGTTTAATAAAAAATAATACATCGTAAGGAAGCGCATAAGAATAACTGTAATAATAATGTTGAGTAATACACAGTGATATTTAAGTACGGAAACAAAATTTATACCGCATATCTGAGAGGTAATTTGGAGGCAAAAACTTTCTGCCTCCAAATTACCTCTCAAATATGCGGTAGAACCTCATTAGGTTCTACGTAGTTAAAGAAAATCTCCATTATGGTTTTTAATTTTTGTCCGCCGTATTGAATCAAACTTAATTTTTTTGAGTAAGAAGGTGTATATATGACAAGTTTCTTCGATTTAAAATTTTACAACAAAACAATGGTGAAACTTGTTTTTCTGTAACGATTTCGTTATCGAGTTATAAGCATCAAAAATGCAACGACGGGAAAATCTTAACAATAAAGCGAGGTAAAACGCCGCGCCGCACGAAAAGCTTTATTGCATTGTACATTTATAATGCGTATAATAACGAACTTTAAATAGCGCTATAATATTGATGATGATAATAATAAATAATAACTAACAGTTAACAACACAACAAATTAAACGGCTATATCAACCGGTATTATTTACTTTAAATATTACAATAAATATTTAAAAACTTGAAATAAGTGTTTTCCATCATAAATTACTAATGAAATAAATCTTGAAAGCATACCGTTCTACAATAAATGTTCAAAACGCTCTTCTGTACAGCACGGCAGTGTGCTAATCTCAAATAATATCCGTTTATAACTTGTATCGTGTCTGGCGATACGCGAGCAGATTCGTCAATTCTTCTTTTCGGTTCGTCAATGTCTGCAGGTTTTGTTTTGTAAACATTAGGTTTCAGGTAACCCCAACAAAAGTAATCCAGAAGAGATAGGTTTGGGGACCTGGCAGGTCATACCGCAGCTCCTCTACGACCTATCCGGCGGTTTGGAATCGGTTTGTTTAAAATTTGCCGTGACCTTAGATAACAATGAGGTAGTGCCCTTGGTATTCATACTTTTCTTTCTTTTTCCTGTTTAGCCTCCGGTAACTACCGTTTAGATAATACTTCAGAAGATGAATGAGGATGATATGTATGAGTGTGAATGAAGTGTAGTCTTGTACGTTCTCAGTTCGACTATTCCTGAGATGTGTGGTTAATTGAAACCCAACCACCAAAGAACACCGGTATCCACGATCTAGTATTCAAATCCGTGTAAAAATAGCTGGCTTTACTAGGACTTCAACGCTGGAACTCTCGACTTCCAAATCAGCTGTCATGCTGAAACCGTACGTTATTATTTAATTATTGTTCAACATTTTTCCCAAATTACTATCGCCTACCGAGTTTTCAGTAAGCATCTCCTTTTTGATTGTCATCGAGAATAAAAGGCCCAACAGTACAATGACCGACGTTTTCTGGCCAAATTTAACTTTCTGAGGGTACTGTGTATGAGCTTCCGACATCCATCTGAGATTATTATCGCTCCAATATCGACAGTTTTGTTTATTCACACGGCCATTTAGCATTAAGTCGCTTCATCAGTAAATATTATCGAGTTAGGCAAATTTGCGTCTACGTCTAATTTTTGCATTATATCACAATACTCATCTCGGCGGTGAAAAATCATCTTTCGAAAGTTCGTTATTGTATGCATTGTAAATGTAAAATGCAATAAAATTGTTCACGCGGTGCAATTTTGAATACTTATAACTCGATAACGAAGGCATTAAAAGAAAAACGGGTTTCACCATTGTTTTTCTTGTAAAATTTTAAATCTAAATCAGGCATCATATGTCTACCTTTTTATTTAAGAAGAAATAAATTTGATTCGTTATGGCGTATCCAAGATGGCGGAGAAAAATTAAAAACACACCGTAATGCATATTATTTTTTTTAACTATATAGAACCGCATTTCTTTCTCCCTCGAAATATCATTAAGGTATGCGGTATAAAGCTGTGTTTCCGTACTTGAATATCAACCTGTATATTGGAGTGCAAGTCGCGGAAGAAAAAATTTTCGTTTGTAGAGTTACATCTTACGAATGACTGATTCGGAGAAAATTGTATTTCATAACATTTTAAAGCTCCGTGGATTGTTCTACGTTATTCTTGTGAGTTATTGTTTATTTTTAGAAAAAGCATAGGAGTTTTTGAAATTGTCTCGTAAAAATCTTGTTTTCCTCCTCTACTGTGTCGTGCTATTTCAGTATCGAAAAACGTTCTTAATAAGTAGATAGTAATATAAAAAAAAAAGTTTTTTCTTTTTCTCCTTGAAACTGTTCACCTTGGAACACGTTAGATCATTTATTTATTTGCGGTTATTTCTTTTTTCTGTTTTTCTATCTGCCAATTACCTCTTCATTCCTTCTGATATCTCTTTTCTTTGTTTTTCAGTAAGTTCAGCTCTGTTGTTCTTGCGTTTTGGTGCTTCTTAAAACTTTTATTTTCATCTTTTAATGTCTCTTTAAAATTTCTGTTTCTCTTATAATTTTATCAATTCTTTTAGGTGTTCTTGGACGTTTGTAAACCGTTTGCCTATAGTTTTTTTACTTAGGAAGAAATCAAAAATTTGTATAGTCGCTCTACTGTTTTTCATTCCAAATAAACGCAATTCGTCTTTTCCTTATCGTGTGTTTGACAGTTTTTCAGTTTTAGTATAAAGTTTGTTATCTACAATTAATTTTACCTAATTGTTTTGAAATTTAGGCTTAAAAATTTTACCTTTTTTTTCTAGGCTGTTATTAATTGAAATTATGTACTAAATATCTCGGGCCGAAAGTTCTTTTTTTATTTTTGCCAAGTTGAAATTTCACTATAAGAAAAATGTTTAAATTTTGTTAAAATGCTGTTCTTAAATTCAATTTTTTTTTATGCGATAACTTTTTTTATACCGGTTATAGAAGGTGGAAATTCCATTACCGCAAAACGCAGTTTTCTTTTTTATATGTGTAATTTTTCTTATTACCTAAACTAATAAGGTAATAATATATAATATTTATTATAAGTAATAATAAACGGTTTACTTTATCTTCTAATAAATTGAAACTTTCAACAGTAACACAGAAATGAATAAGGTGTAATATAGTGTAAAACTAAATTCTTCCAATCGACTAATTCGTAAGATATAATTTTTCAAATACATTTCTTTTTTCTTTCTCTCGATTACTTAACACGGTTTTATTTGTTGTATATATATTCGTATATCGTACTAGAAAATGTTAATAGTATTTTGTTGTTTTAATATTTATTAAATAAGTCTTTATTATTATAATTATATACGATAAATTTATAGCATGAGTTGTGTTACCAGGTGACAACCATCATGTTTTCATTACTCGGTAGTTACTCTCAGACCTACGTCTTCGTATTCAAGGTTTTGTATATGTGTATGTACACACACGTAGATGAACGCGAAAATGCAAGGTCATTTTACGATAGAGCGCTGCTTATACTACTAGTGTATGAATTAATAGTAACAATTTTTCCCAGCAGGTGTTGCCATTTAACTTAACCGCTAATTTCTTTGTTTATTATTGTACGTATGTATTTTTAATTTCGCATTTAAAAAGAAATTCTAAACTGTTATGATTCCTCATAAAATTTGAAACCGAGATGAGGCGATATTTACGGTAATTATATTTGTTTTTAATGGTGCTTAATGTTTACGGCTTGTTATCTTCAATAGTCTCGGTGAAAAAGATGATTATCCTTTCGAAATTTTTGGTTTACTCTTTCTTATTTCTGCCGGAAAACAGATATAAACGTAAAAATACTTTTTTATCGTATTATGAATCTGTAGTTTCATTTTGGTAAAAAAGATTAACTTTGTTGGATTTAAAAGAAAAAGAATTGCACACGTTAGATCTTAAATTATATTTAAAAGTTTTTCCCTTTGTTATTTGTACATATTTTTGAGATTCGAAGATTTTTTAAAACGAGTTAGCAGTATTTCTAGAAAGATCTATTTGTATTTTTAGTAACTACGAAAAAAGTCCACAATCGTAACAAAACCTTAATATGAGATTACGTCTTATAAAAATTCACAATTGGAGCATTCACTTTTATAACATTGACATTCTGGGTCCTCTAACTGGTTTTTTTTTTTTTTTTTTTTTACATGTGATCTTTGAGTTTTTCGTTTGAACTTCTGTAGAAATCTCTTCTGCCTAATAATTTTCTAAAATATATTTTTCTTTTTACACTTTTTCTTACCAATTTTTCATTTTAGTTATTTAAAATCCTCTGCGGTGATATATTTCTTTGGATTATACATATACACACACAAGGTCTGTTCAGAATATAACCGAACTTTATTTGTTTAATCCTTATTATTAATTTTACAGATTATTAGTCCTTGTCCCCTTCAAAGTATTCGCATTCCCTATTCACACACTTTTCCCAGAGGTATTTCCACTTCGCGAACCAGTCTTGGATAGCTTCATGTAAAGTGGCCTTTAAGGTCCGTGAGAAATTTGTTTCTGTGTCATCAATAGTCTCAAAACGGCGTCCTTTCATCACCGATTTTAACTTGTAAATAAGAAAAAAATCGCAAGGAGCTAGGTCTGGCAAGTAGGAAGGCTGAGGGTGGAAGTCGTTTGATTTGTGGCAGAAAAATGACGAAGTGACAAAGCCGAGTGTGCGGGCGCATCGTTGTGGTGAAGGAACCGTGAATTTTTCTCGTCACAGCTCCGGTCTCTTTTTTTAATTTTTTCACGTAACCAATGTAAAACTGCTTGGTAGTACGCACGGTTCACTGTTTCACCTTGAGGCAAGAATTCAAAATGAACGATTCCATTAAAATCGAACAAAACGGAGAGCATTATTTCGACATCTGATCGATACTGACGTGCTTTCTTGGGGCGCGAAGAGCCTTTGCCTATCCATTGCGACGATTGAACTTTTGTTTCATGTCGTAGCCGTAAACACAGCTAGCTTTCGTCGCTCGCTATGATCCTTCGCAATCACGTTTCATCGTCATCGGCTTGTTCAAGAAGTTGCCGACAACGAACACTCGATGTTCATTCTACTGTTCGGTCATCAAACTAGGAACAAACCTTGCTGTAACTCGATACGTATTCAATTTTTCAATCGAAATGTCACGGCATGATCCGATCGAGATGCTAACCTGTTCTGCAAGTTCTCTGACAGTCGATCGGCGATTTGCACCCACCAGATCGTTGATTTTCTGAACGTGTGTGTCATCAGCCGAAGCCGAAGGCCCTCCTGGTAGAGCATACGAAAGTAAGTAGTAAATCATTATCCACGTTTCTGAATAACGCGCATAAAAAGAATATACGGATAAACAATGTTTCTTTTTAACAGTTTTTGTACTCGAAAATTTTCTGGCAATGAAATGGTTATACTGAAAACAGTTGAATCAAATTTAGCCGCTTTAAATATTGTTTATTTGCTAAACAAAAAACTTATAAAAATTTTTTTTTCTGTTATTCGAAGTACGTAACGTAATTTTATGTAAAATATGTTTTAGAAACGCGATTATCATATAATTTCAAATTATTAAGAAATTCCGAATTTATTGCATCGAAGAAAAATGTGAAAAAATTATTTTACTGCGAGATTAGCGAATATATTTTAAATACAGGAGATCCAAAAGTCGGTCACATCAAAGTAATAAAAAAAAAAGACATTAAATAATTATATTTAAATATTTTCACAATATATGCTGAAAATGGCTGGCCGGTTCGCTAAAGCATGTACGAACTCGTTTAATCAAGTTTGTGGCCACTTTGTGGAACAAGTGTATACTTATGTTGTTAATCTCCGTTGGGTTATGTTCATCTTTAGTTCCTCCATTGTTGGTGGAGGAGGGTAGCCTGTTTTTATAAACCTTTCCCTTAATATAACTCCACAGGAAGAAATCTGGGGACGTCAAATTTGGTGAAAGCGGGGGCCATTATTATATATGATATGTGGCCCTGTCCTCCTTGAACCAACAATCACCCTCACGTCGTCATCGGTTAAGAAAACACGGTCTAGTTCTGCGGTTCCTTGGTTGTCGACAAATGAACGAAATTGTGTACAGTTCGCTACCCGCTTTTCTCTATCTGGCTCGCTCAATTCCGGAACTCTGTGAACATGATATGCACGAAAGTGTAACCGGGCGATTAATCTCGTTACGGTCAAATCATTAGGTACTACCGTTTCCGGATATTTCCCACGAAATTCGCCCGCAATACGCGTATAAGAACGACTGGAAAAATAATGTTAAACAACATTTAACTCGTTGCTCTTGGGAAAACGACATGTTTACCGAGCTATAAAGCACAGCTGCAAGCATCGTGTGATGATTACACATCACAATGTATTGACGACTAATAAAAATAAGAATAAACATTCAGAAAAAAGTAATTTCAGAACATTTTTAACGATGTATATGTAATAAAGTGTGAATTTAATATTCTTTTTTTTTTCAGGTTCGCCTTGTAGTATTATCCGCTTGTATATCATTGCTATTAAATTTTGTCTGTAAAATTTAGCAAAAAGTACTGATATCGCTTCTCAAAAACATTTAAAATGTAAAAAAGGAGAACGCCAGACTTATTATATTTTAAGAAATTGCACTGCGACAAAAACTAATGATATCATCCCAATACACCAATACTTTACTCTGAACCAGAAGGTCTCTATAAAGTTGTGCGACTTACATATTTAACACCTAACGACTAATGAGAGATTTCGTTAGTATAGGGCAATCTTAAGAATTTTATTACAACGCTTTCGTACTCGAAATATCTGACGTCTCGCCTTGAAATGATCAATTATTTTCGCATTTATCATCTCTTTTCATGAAACTACGATAATACATTTAGAAATTTTAATAGACGCATTCTAACCGATTAAGCGCCCCATTTCTTAATCCAAACTAGTAAAATTCAGGTCTGGTAGTGAATTTAATATCTGTAAAAAAAAGTCTCACGTTGAGGATTACTAATTCGAGATTTGCTGAACGAATCATTTCATGGCAGATTGATCTGGCGCGACAGTTCCGCTTCCTGGCCACCACACATAACTACCTTATACTTTTTCATCTGGGATTTTGTTAACGACAGAGTCTATACAACACCCTGATCTGGACACATTGAGACGGAGAGTACTAAAGCTGTTACTAGTGTTACCGAAGAAATGTTTATTAATATACGGCTTGAAATTGATAATCGGTTGGACATTCTACGAACTACAAAAAACGCACATGTTGAAGTTTATTGACGTGGTACGAAACATTGGTAATTTTTTATTTCTTTTGCCAGAAACCGCACGGCTGTAACTGTAATACTGTTTTTGTGTTTACTCGTAGAGCATCAAAATTATAATAATTTATATATAATTATATGTAAATGTATATGTATAAATATATTTATGTATATAATTATTATAATAATTTATATATAATTATAATTTAGATTAAATTGAACGATTTCAGGTCGCCTACGCCGTCACGGTTGAGGCGCCTACATTCGTTCGGTTATCTGTTATTTCTAAGAATGTCAGTAATAAAGTGAAAAAATTTTGGAAGTAAATGCGAGTACTCTTTATCAGATTTTATTTTAACGGTGAATCCGGAAGATAGAAGGTTTTTGCGGTAGCCACGTACAGTTTTCTTTTAATTACTACTCGCTTTCTTTACGTAAACTTTTGTCGCAAACGAATGAAAGTGTTGGAGAGGTTTTTCATTATTTTTATTTTTATCAGAGATGCGTATTCGGTAGTAATTTTTTTCGTTTTTTTTGTCTGTTGCCGTTCATTAACTTTTGTTTTTATAAAAATTAAAATTCCTTCTTGTATTTTTACATTTCTATAATAATTCTAGGTCATTTAGATCTTTTTATAAAAAAACAAAATTTCTGCGTTGTTGTATGCAGTTGTTTGCACGCGTGTGCTGGGGAAGCATAAAAGAAAATGGTCTATAGTATTTTTTTTTTGTCAAATAAACTACTGCTATACTCGATTCCTTGTCTACTGTAATGAAAATCCTTTCGTTTGTATAATCGTGCTTCATTCTGGGGCCGGTATGATTTTAATTTTCCTACTCGACCTTCTCGTTCATTGTGTTTGCCCTTCTATATTACACATTTTCCCCGTCCTAATAATTTTTTTTCGGAAAAACGGATATAGATATACGTTCTTATCAAAATGCACTCGTTTAAAATTCGTGTAATCTGTAAGTGCTAAAGCGCGCGTGTAGTTCGATAACGGTTTACATTCGTTTTTATTTTTGTTTTCATTTTAACTTTTGAATTTTCTTCGGTCGATTCTTTGTTCGGTGTATTCTTTCCTATCGTTTTCTTCGTATTTCACGTAATATTGTTTTACCGTCCACGGCTACCCGTAGTCATAACTTAATTGTTCTTCAGCGCTCGATCCTCGGCCTTTGTCGGAGGGAGACAGTATGCACTCTCGGGATATAATATTGATTTAATCGTTTATAAATATATTTATAGAAAATTACATATCGCTTACCTGCGTTATGTTTATTCGTGTAATTATTTGAAAGCGTAAGTAATCTTGGAGTAATGCTCTATTTTTGAAAAACGGATGAAAGAAAGCGGATATATAAACTACAGACAAGAAAATCGTCCTACATTACCGCTGCGTTTCATTCATTAGCGTTTTTTATATCGTACTTACCCCCTACGTTTCCATTATAATTAAGCTTATTACGTTGTCCGTATGTTTCATATCGAATTTCATTGTAAACAGTAGAATTTCAACTCATTTTTTCGCCAAAAGAATAATATTATCTGTCGATAAGTACTATTTTTCTGTCTGATTATAACCGCCCTCCCGAATCTTTTTTTTCAGTTTATTTATTACTTCTTGTCAAACGTGATGAAGACGTGTATCAGTCTTGTCGATAGCGATTAACTTTTAAATTATTCCTACCGATTTTGTTAATGCGCGTGAAACACGTTCGCTTTCGATTACGCAGTTAATTTTCAGTTGTATATATTTTATTTTACATTTTCTGAGACATTTTTCAACGTTATTCGGTAAATTATAAAATGTTGATCAGTTCGCGGTATATAAATTCGGATCTTTAAATTCGTAAACAGGTCGTTTTATTTTGTTTTAGTTATTATTCTTAGTAGTACTCTATATAGCTGCCTACTATTATATAAAGAGGAAGAAGGTTTTTGTTTATTTGGGATAAAAAACTACACGATTGTTGCTTGCCAAATTTTTACCCGTGTTTCTTGGCATAAGTGAGAAGGTTTTTAGATACATTTCATCTGAAAAAATCTCTAAAAAATATGCATGTATGTAGTAGAGGAGATTTGCCGGTTGAAGCACAAATTTGAATTGAATTAATGAACTGTGAGTCTTATCGCTGTGTATTCACAGAGTGACGTACGAAATGATGTTTGTTTTGGCAATAGTTGTCTAGATTAATAATTACTAGTGTGTTTTACGTTGGTAGAAGTGACAAAATTTCGTGAATATTAGTTTCTTCTCTTTCCCAGTGCGCTGTTTGTGTATTGTTCCAAAATGGCCTACAAAGGAAGATCGACTACTGAACACTGCGTAAAGACTGTGTTGCTTTTTAACGAAATGAAAAGCGTAATGCTTACACAAAGACGATTTTGTGCACATTTTCAAACTATGTGGTAGCCCTATTTTAAAACAATACGTAGACTTCAGGAAAAATTTAATAGTGATGGTTCGGTATTTGAGAGTAAGCGCGGCCTGTATGTTCGTTCTCCACAGAATGTCGAAGTCGTCAGAGCAGCGTTACATTACAAAATAACACTGTTGCTTAAATTAACGGTCGACAACAAACATCAAAGAATGGTATTCGATAAACGGGCTGTAAACAAAGGTGTATTGTTGAACATTGTTTGGTTTTCATATGAGGCGCACATGTTCACCTAGTCGGGGTCGTTAATAAAGAAAATGTGCGTTTTTGGGCTTCATGAAAAGGTCCATCACGCTCGAAGAATTACGATATGGGTCGCTATCTCAAATCATGGGGCCATTCTGTTTTGAAGAGACAGTGAACAGTGAACGTTATCTAAACATGCTGCGTAATGATTTTGTTACGCAGCATGTTTCATGTTACGCAGCATGTTTCATGTTACGCAGCAGTTTCATGCAAAAGGGATTCAATTACAAAACGAGTGGTTCATGCAAAATGGAGCCGGGCCGTACACAGCTAATTTAGACTTTCTGCATGAAATGATGAAATTTTACTTTCTGCAAATGTCATTTCAAACCGATTTCCTAATCGTTTTGCGTGTGGACATTACTCTCCCCCGAACAATCCTGATTTGAATCCGTCTGACTATTTTCTTTGGGGATTTCTAAAGGAAAAGAATTTCCCTAAACATCCTCGTTCCATCGGTGATGGAACTGCAAGTATTTATCATCAAGGCGTGCAACGAGATAACCGAAGATTTATATTGTCGAGTATTAATAACATACGAGTTCGTGTTATTGAAATTGCTAGAAATATAAGAAATTGCTAGACGCGATAGTGCTCATATTGAACATGTGATAAGGGAAACATAATCTCCGGTATGTAGTAAACACGTTGTATTTTACTTTTCTGTATTGCGATTCAATTAAATATTTTTTAACAAAACCAAAAGTTGGATATTTCTTGCGCCACTTTATAAGTAAAATTGAATTAATGAACTGTGAACTGTGATCTTTGATCTTGTATCACTGTGTGAGCTATATTTGACCTAAGGATTTGAATCAATCGAATGAGTAATATAACAAAAATAATAGAATTAAATTTACGTTAAATAATACAATATTAAATAAATTTAAAAAATTACTATTTAACATCGACGGGCATCCCGTAGGAACTGCGTAGGAGGCTAGACCAATCATCACCATCAACCGGTAACAAACTGAATACCCCTGGGGGTGCTGTTTTCGGAGTTACAATGGGATGTTCTTATAATATCTCTACAAACAATCGTTTTTCAAAATTCAAACCGAGTATTGTTACTAGGTTGAAGGCTAACGTTTGCACGCATCAGATCTCGATTTAACATCACGGTTATTCGGAAAAGGATATATATATAAAGTTTCTCTGTCTGTTTGTTATCGCATAACGCGAAAATCAACCGACTGATTATTTTCAAATTTGCAGTATAGTATTCATTTGTGTTATCCTAGGGAAGGTTTTAAGCCATCGACCGAGGCCTTAGTTCCCTTGAAGGTAAAGATATTAAAAATATTCATTATTTTTTCGCCCCCAAAGAGGATGTTGTTGGGAATTAAAGACATTCATCGAGGAAAATATAAATAAACTTTGTTTCTTCATTATTATATTGATGCCACCACGGCAAAGAAATAAGTTATGAATTTTTCGTCTTTAAAGATCTGTGTACTTTAGTTACCGTAGTTACTATTATTCTATCTTTTGTAATTTAATTTTTTTCATGTTTCTATAAAGCCGGGATACTATATTTTTTATCAGTATTAATAGCACAACCGTGACGATAAAGTACAGTGTACGTGTCCCGGGGGTGAAGCCCTCTGAGACTGGAATAACCGAAGCGAGCTGCGGTTATTCCATTCTCAGATGAAGGGTAATTCTCAGAGAGAATAACCGACACCCGCACGTCCGTGGCACCGCACAGTTTAGTTATTTACATTCACAACTGGCCAAAATTACTTAACTATTTTAATCTAATCTTTTTCTACAAAACTTGTATTTTACCTACTTTAAAAGACTATCCTGATGTTAGATTTACAATTTAAAAAAATTTTTGACAATTTTACGTTCTTTTTAGATGCCGTTATTGTTTTCGTTTGACTTATTGTTGTTTACTTTTCACAGTAAACTTATTTGTTTTATTAGCAGTGCGCAGATAGACAAGAAAATATTGATAAAAAAAATTATATTAAATTATAATGTTATTTTACTATGAACTAATTATTATTATTTTTTTTTTTACTTAAATACTTAACATGCATCATAAACACATTAATATAATTATTCCTACATAAAAAACGAACTGTAGTAAACCAACATAAAAACAAGTAAACAAAAAAAAAAAATAGTTTTCAAAACATTTGCTTATAAATGAAGGCTTAACTTAATTTATAACGTGATTCAAAACAATAATAAAGAGATTATAGATTAAGTAATATATATTGCAGTGTCCTATTTAGAATCCTTGGCATCAGTCTCACCTCTCCTCTTCTTCATCCTTTAAAACTCTTCTTTCAACCCCTTCGCCATTCTCATCCTTATCATCATCATTTACTGTTGTAATCTCTCCCGAATGAATGAGGAGGTTTTGTGCTCCTGGTAATAGAATTTCTATTATTTCTTTGCCGAACGGTTTGCTTCTTTTCTAAGGTATTTTTTCTTGTGCAACTCAAAAAGGCGTCTGAACTGACAAACAGCTTATTTAAAATGTCCTATTGCACTTTTTACCCAAATACTTTCTCGAGAATTTTAATCTACATTGCCGAAAGTGTTTTTCTAGCTTCAGCTGCTTCTTCCGATAGCCGACCGATCGGTAATGTAGCACTTCTAAAACAATTGATCCGTGACCTAACTTTTATGTAGGGTCGAGGTCATGGGGTGCCACCCGTACAGTTTAGCGTATAATTTTGCTGCAGCTAAAGCAAAAACTTCGCCTTGGCTTTCCTGAGTCCCGAAGGTTGAGGTTCTGGCTAGACGGGCCGGCTAGTAATTAATAATAATTGTTGTATATAATACGATTAGTATACAGCTGTTACACGACGATAAAATTTTGCGGAGATGGCCGCGCATAAGATTTAGGTTGAATAGTTTGTGTGGTTGAATAGTTTATTTCATTTTTTTCTCAACCGACTGAAAATATTTCAGAAATTTATTTATCTTTACAGAAAGATAATGCTGTATGTGGGATAAAATCATAAAAATAAAGGAAAACATTCTTGAAAATGAAAACTATATGTACGATTAAATGTACAAAGATATTAGTAGTATATAAACCTTACATTCAACGGCGATTGAACTGAACAAATATCTATTTGGCGGCTGAACCTTAAGTATGTTTTCACTCGAGTATGGTTTTCCAGTCAAATATTCAACGTGAAGGAGTATATTTATTGAAAAATACATTGTTAAAAGGGGGTTTTAGGTGAATAGGAAAAATACTAGAAAGGTACACATTAAATAACAAATAATGATTTTGGCGTTCGAATGTTTTGGGATATATATTAAATATAATGGATTGCTACTGACGTCATGGGGGGAATCATGTCTCTTACAAAATGACGTCAGCTGTCAATCATTAGTTTTATATATATATTTATATCATCGAAAATTATAAAAAACTAAATTATCTAACAATGACCTTGTTATTGCAAATATGACATTATTTATTAAACATAATTATTATTGATTAGAGAAAAATCTATGAAATTTGAACGAGTTACATTATCGAACAATTCTAACCTATCTGATCCCAATAATATAGTATTCTGTTATAAAAATCTGTCTGATAAATACGATTTAATTACATTTTTAGATAACATAGATGATATTGAAAAATACATAAAAAATACAGCCCTATTGAATTTAGTATACAATTAAATTGTAAATATAATAAACATATGTATTTTCTAATAGTAAAACTCTTTATGTAAGAGTCGTTCCTGAAAAAATAAAACTCGCTGAAAATGAATCGTCTATTATTGACAGCGCCTTTCAAAATATAACTAAACAAAGTATTTTAATTGAAAGTTAAACTAAATAAAAAAAATCTGTCTAATTTGTTGTTGCGTGTTGCGAATCCAGATAGAAAATACGCTTTAGGTGGATCTATTCTTAAATAATCTTGGAATGTTAGCAATGACAATTTTATAGATATTTATGAATTTTTAATGTGTATGAAGTTTAACGGTATAAAATTTCAAGCTGAAAAATATAAAGGGAATAATATTACATCGTTGTTGTTGAGCAACAGAGATGCGTAAATGATAAATTTAATTTCTGTGAAGTCTATTTACACAGCAGCACTTGATATGCACTAAACGTAGCAAAATAAACCGACTTGAATGAACAATATTTAGAAGCGTATGATGAAATTAACGAATCTTTCGAAAGGTTTATTCAAATAGGTAGCGGTTGGGTTATGAATAAAATATTAAGATTGGATCTTTCAGTATCAGAATTCGATCCGCTTTATGGTGGAAACAGTTCATATTTACCATTACCGAAAACTTTAATCAAGAAACATGTTATAATAAATTTGAATAATGCTGATTTTGGTGTATTCCAATCCATCTATTTGATCAAAGTGGAGATCATTATAGATTGTTATTCTATAAAAAAATTAGAAAATCATTTAAATATGAAAGGAATCGACTATGCTGTTTGCGTAAAATCCTTATATTTGTATAATTGTATATGATATCGAACATGATGATGAATCATTCAATTCTAAAAATGTATATATAAACGTGTGAGTAATAATAATCGAAAACAGTGATACGGTTACTTTTATTAACTTATCTTACACTAAATAAATCTCATGATACTCTTGTAAAAATAAATACTCATGAAATATAAATATAACGGCGTATCAGACTGTTGGGTGATATGAATAAAAGTCGTAGAAAATCGGAATATTTGTACTGTTTTAAATCTTGGTATAGTGAATGAAAAGGATGCAAAAAATGGCTCGAAATACATACTGAAGATTGTAAACAGGTAAAGGTTCAGAGAATTAGAATGCCAAACAAATGGATTGGTGAAGGAGAAAAATGTAGACCTAAAAATATTGTATAATGTAAAGATTATTCTTAAACGTTAACGCATATCTTTTTTTATTTACCCAGATTTTGAATCGTTTATTATTCCAAATCATATAGTGAATCAAACCTCTCACTAGTTATACAGCAAAAACAGACACGCATAAGTTGTCTTGATATTGTTACGTTATAATAGATGAAAATGGTTGTGTTTTAGAAACAAAATTATAAAGAGCCTGTAGAGATAGTGATGTGGTTGGAAAGTTTCTCGATGTTTTTTTAAGGAACTATCAAAAGGAATATTCTTAAATATGACGCCAGAAGATGAAAGATTTCAAAAAGAGACTAAATGTGTTTTATGTGGTGATGTGTTTATCAACGAGAAAGCTGTAAGACACCATTCTCATACTAGTGGTAATTGGAGCTGTGGATGAAAATTTCAGTTTAAATTGTAAACTTGTAACATATTTACCGGTCGTATTTCATATCCTAAGGGGTTATGATTCGCACCAAATCGTTTTGGCGATGAACGAGTTGAAAGGTAAATTTGATATTTCTTGTTTAGCCAACAATAGTGAAAACCTTATCTTGATAACTCTTAAAAATAAAATATCCTACCGTTTTAGATTCATGTCGGGAAATAGATTCATATCCCGGAAACCAAGTGGTTTTCCGAACGCCACAGAAAGGAACAAAGGGAATTGACCAGCTTGACCCGGATATTTTTCACAATCTTTTGCCTGTATAAGAGAGCCGCTTGGGAGGCTATTCTCGGGGTGCCTTAGCTGGGGTCGCTTTCCAACTTGTTGGAAAGTGGCTTTGGTGAGGGTGTTCTTAAAACCTGGAAACGATCCTAGTAATGTCGGCAGTTATCGACCCATCACCCTCTTGCAGGTTATCGGTAAGTTTCTGAGAAGGTTGGTTGTGGAACGGCTGCGAGAAAGCATCGATATTAACGGTTTTCTAAATCGAGGCCAATGTGGCTTCCTCGAAGGGGTTGGCACCGAGGATTGCATTTAAATTCTCTCGCCGAGGTGGAAACCGCCGACTGTAAATACGTTTTGGCCGTTTTTATCAAAATCAAAATTTAAAGATTTCTTTGACCAAAACCTAGTATATTTTTCTGAAGCGCGCAGACAAATTACTGTTTTGTCGAAACCCTTCAATTAAATATAAAGGCTGTGAAATCAGCCGACGTAGAGTTCATAAGTACCTAGGTTTTTTGTTTGATGAAAGGTTGCTGATTAGCGATCATATTAAATAAGTAGCAGGGGACGCCGTCTCTGTGATGCCTAAGCTTTGAAGGATTGCTCGGAAGGACTATTGGTTGTCGGGCCGTTAATTGTACATGTGTATCGAGATTTCTTCGAGAGTGTCCACTTACGCGGCGCCCGATTTGGCGCATAGGTTGGATAGGAATAGAGTACGTATTCTCAACTTAAGGACTGCCTAGCGCAGAGCCGTGATAGTATGCACTGGTGGTTTTAAAAAAATCCTATGAGGCTACCACTGTATTGGTAAAGGCTCTCCCAATCGATTTAGTGGTAAAAGTTCGGGTGGCCATATGGAGGTAGAGTGGCCGAGGTATTTGGGGTGCGGGTTCTTGCCGGCAGTATACGAGAGCTTCGGTGATCACAATGCACCGAAGCTAAATTTCGAACAGTTGCTCATCCCTCGCCTACGGAGGAGGCTTCAGAGCTTCACGATGGAAGTATGACAACAAGAATGGCACATCACGACTAAGGGAAGGTCCTCGAATAAATATTTACAGGAGTTGTGGGGATAGTACGCCTCTAGTTCATTTTTAAGGGGAACGGGAGCCCAGCTGCTCACCGACCATGTGAATTGAAACAATATTTGCACACGTTCCGCCTGGCAACTGATGAGCTGTGTGTCTGCGGAGAGGTCCAGTGAACGAGCATCTGGTTCGACTGCTCCGCTCTTCGGGGGCCAGAACTCGGACCACCACCTGGATCTGAAACGTGGAGGTCAAGGGGAAAATTGGCCACTCACAAACGGCAAGTCAGTTTAATGTGAGCCGCATTGTCGGACCGTGTGGGAGTTCGTAGATGCAGTTCTGTTGTTCAACCGGCATCAGTAGTTTGTTAAGGAGAAAGACTCATACCGCACTGCTGTAGGAAGCTGCCTTCAAGTAATGGCTTGCCATCAGCCAATATCTTCAAGCGCTGCAAATGGTGGACAGGTAATTGCTGACATTTAGCGACCTTGGCGTGGCAGCGAATTTCTGTCTTTGAAGAAGTAAATTTTATATTTATGACAAGCATATAGTTATAGTATAGACGGGGTGCCCCTACCCAATTTAGTTTAATTTATGACAAGCGAACGGCGGGCACAAAAGCGAGTGGTGTATCGTACCACGCTTATACCGTTCACGCTATTAGGTTAGCTCTAGGAGCTAATTAGGAGACTGGTGCGTAAACTGTTCGAGCCACAGTAGCCGTTTGGGGCATAGACATTCGGTCTTATGATTTAGGGCGTCTGAAAGGAGCGGTGGCGGGGTAATGCCATTTAAGGCTCAACCGATGAATTCTCAACTTCAGTACATATTAATTACGTTCCAGAAAAATCAAATACTTAACCTTACCTTATCGTGCAGAACTGAGCAACCTAATTCGTGTCTTGTATTTGTCGAGACTCCTAGGTTCACGTCTTAAAGAATGGAATTTATTAAACAAAGATACTAAATTTCAGTATATAGAAATCGAAACGAAAATTTACTGAAATACTTTAGAAGAGAAGGTTTAATTTTTTCCTGCCGTGATCTTTGGGGGCAAACGTCTGAAACGAATGTTGAATATGTTATTCATGATCGGCGTTTATTTATAGACTCATCAAAAAGAAGCTTAAAGACAGTGTTGTTGTATAACTTAAATAAGTTTTCTTCTATTCCGGTAGCACATGCTGTAGGAATGAAAGAAACGTAAAAAGTATGTCAACAATTTTAAAAGCTGTTAAGCATATTGAACACTCTCGGCGAATCATCGCTGACCTGAAAGCGATAGGGCTTCTTTTCGGTTTCCAGAGTGGCTTTACAAAATGTATGTATTTCTTGTGTTTGCGGGATAGTCGGGAACAGATAAACACTACGCAGTTAAAGACTGGCGATAAAGAAATCAGTTTACCGTAGGAAAGGGAAATGTTATCATTATTCCTCTTGTCGAAGCAGATTGTACTATTTTACTACTTCTACCCGTAAAACTAGGCTTGATGAAAATTTTGTAAAAACATTAGATACTGATGCAGACAGCTTTAAATATTTAGCAGAGGTTTTTTTACGATTAAGTGAAGCCAGATTAAAAGCGGGAATATTCATCGGGCCACAAATAAGAAAATTAATTCGTGAAAATATATTTGGCAGCAAATTGAATCCTAAAGAATTAGCAACATGGAAGTCATTCAAAAATGTCGTTACCGGTTTTATCGGAAACAAAAAATATGAAAACCACGATCGGCTTATAAATGAACTCTTAGTGAACTTCAAAAATTTAGGTTGCAGAATGTCATTGAAAATTCATTTTTACTCCTTGTACGAAGTAAAGGAAGTATTGTAATCGCGAAAAATTTCGGTCTTCAGAATTCATCAGAAATATCCATTTTGATCATCCTGAATCCATTTTTAGTAGTTTCGGCGTGACGTCTGTACGTACGTATGTACCTCCCATAGCTCAAAAACGATTAACCGTAGAATGTTGAAATTTTGGATGTTGTAACATGTAGTAGTGCACCTCCCCTTTTAATTGCAATCGTCTGGACCAAACGTATCCAAAAAAGACCATAAGCCCTCATTGAGAGCTTTTCAACGATATATCAGAAGTGGTACTTATTTTCATTGGTTCCAGAGTTATAGCCAAATAAAATTTCAATTAACGAAATATATGGATCTTACAACGGGAAGGCACATCGGTTCGAATCCGACTTCATTTCCTTCTTTTTTTTTAATATAAATATATTGATTTATGAATAATAATTATAAATAAATTTAAATATTTATTCAAAAAAGTTTTTAAATAAATCAGAAGTTATTAGTGAAATAAAATTTTATCTACTTTTAAAAATATGTATATGCAATTTAGTAGGCGTACAAGGAAGTCATGTCGTATCCACATCAGATTTTCAACGTTCTTATTTGGACTTTTTCCCTTTAAACTCAGGTGACGGCGACGAACAAGGAGAATAGTTCCAGCAAGATATTTGCAGATGGAACAATGTTGTCGCTGCAGAAGGGATGAATCTATAATGAGTCGCTATTGTTGGATGATAGAAAGAGAACACTTTTCTGAGCTTAAAAGGAAAATAAGAAAAAGAAATTAAGCTAAAAGTAATTGTCTGAAAAATAAAGGTAGCAATTGTAATTGTAATTATTATTATTTTTGTATTCTATTATTTAAGAAGTTTCTTAATATTTTAAAGTGTCGTAACTAAAAATCTGAGAGTGATGAAGAAAAACTGATTTCATTTTCAGATTCAGCATAAAAAGTACATTCTAATTTGCCTACTTTTAATTCGGTTGCAAATTGTTTTTTTCTAGTTGATTAGCAATTGTTTGCGTTTATTTTTCTCTTTTTCATCGTTGCGGAAAATATGTATAATTATCTACGTTATTAGCGTTTAAATAGGATATTATCTTTTTATCTACTTACACAAGTATAAATTTTCATACAGTGAAGGAATTATTATATATAATACTACGATTATATGTTAATGTGTTTTATTTCTTTGTTACAGGTAAGTTCAAGGTCATGCGTTTCGTTCAGTGTCGTCTAAAATTGAACTTTGTAAGTTTTTTTATGTTTGAAATTAATTTCTCTAACTTAATAATCGTAGAAAAATTTGGAAGTGAAGTTTCTTTTATTCGTAAAATTATATGAAAAGAAGCATTATCATTGTGGTATAATTTATTTTTTTTTAATTTTGAATTTTCTAATTGTTATAAGATTACTGAAAAGAAAAAATCGCAGTTTTTGCAGACTATAAAATATATTTATTAGATATCTTCCGATTCGACTTTTATTTATTTTATTATATTTTATATCTTACTATATTTACCGATCGTTGACTTTTTTTTTATTTTGTATAGTATGTTATTCTCTTTACGCCCTTAATATTTCTTCCCGATATATGGAAGATGTGTTAACGAAAGATTGCACTGTCTAAATAGGCGATTTGAAGGTATTATTATTTGTTATTAACATTTATCTACGCAATAATGAATCGTACGGTAATGCTGGGTGTATTATTATTACTTGATTGGTTTTCATCTTGCACACTCTCGGGTGTTTTACACGCGTAAAAAAGGCCGAGACAGATAATTTAATGTAAACCCACCGGGTTGGTCTAGTGGTTAACGCGTCTTCCCAAATCAGCTGATTTGTAAGTCGAGAGTTACAGCGTTCAAGTCCTAGTAAAGTCAGTTATTTTTACACGGATTTGAATACTATATCGTGGATACCGGTGATCATTGGTGGTTGGGTTTAGATTAACCACACATCTCAGGAATGGTGGAACTGAGAATGTACAAGACTACACTTCATTTACACTCATACGTATCATCCTCATTCATCCTGTGAAGAATTATCTAAACGGTAGCTACCGGAGGCTAAACAGGAAAAAGTAAGAAAAGATAATTTAATGTAAGAAATTAATTTACCTTCTAAAAAATCAGTGCATCGTATACAGTTTCTGTAATAAGTAGGGGGAGAAAGTATTTCAGGTTAAAATTCATACTTTTATATAAATGAAAAAAAAACGAAATTATTTTTAAAATCGTCCAGTTTTCGGTGGAATATTTATCTGGTTGTATTTTTAACATTTTTGACATTATGTTGCCGCGTAATTAGTAGACCATATTTTAACGCGTCGTAACTTTTAGCACTTTAGGCATGAAAAGAAAAAAGATGGCTTAGTTTGTAACACGATCGCTCTTTTTTAATATCGGTTTTCCATCGTGCGATCAACTTGCATGCCGTAGCGTTAATACAGGCCTGTAATCGCAAAGACACATTTTCACACGATTTTGCTTACAGTTTATCAAGAGCAGCAGTAAATGCCTCGGTCACCGCATCCTCATTCATCCTCTGAACGGTAATTACCGAAGGCTGAACAGGAAAAAGAAAGAAAAGGCGACCTGGTAAGACAAATCGCTTTCAAAACGCTAGTATTACTGAAGAATAAAAAAATCCCGTGCCTGATTTATTAGGGTGAGTAAGAACTTAAATGTTTTCCATTTCCTTTTTCACAGAGTTTAATACATCGATACCTTTCATTGTTTCAACTCCAAACGCATTCAGTCCTACAAGTGATACTTTTAGTTTGTTCATCACAAAGGCCGATTGATAAATGAATACTGCTACTTTCAGGGAAGAAAACAATATCGATCTGTAGCTTTTTTCTTCAGGTGCTTTGCATGAATCTGAATGGTAAATCTTACGGTATGAACCTATACAGATTGTAAAATTAAATGTTGGGTAATATTTACCAGAGTTGTGCAGTACCGTGTTCTTAATATTTTCTTTTGTACTGCTGTTTCGTTGTTTAAAAACGTACTCGTTTCTTTATAATTTTGAAATATTCTGTTAACGTGTTTTGCAAATATGTGTCAATCTTTTAATAAAAGCAAAAAGAAAAATCGCTTTATTTTATCGTTTCCGAATCATTAAACAGGTATTAAATGTAAAACGATTCTCGGACGTGAAGAAGAAAAAATGTAATAATGCCTATAAATGGTCGGTATGGCGGCGATGACAATGCATATTAATATATTGCGTTAGTGAACACAACAGCGGTTCTGCTGTATAATATTATGTGACCTCGGTTACAGTACTTAATTAATTAACCGAGAAAGCTGCTTTTTTTATTTGACGCGTTTATATATTTAGTGTATCGTTTTCAGTAATTTGCTTCATTTTTTTTTTGTGACTTAATATTTTATTAAACTCTTTTTATTCCGATTAACTTATTTGTTTCAATATCGGCTTATTAACTCTGAAAGAAAAATAAACAGGGTAAAATATGTAGAGGTGATTCAAAGAAACGGGAAATTTAAAAAATTAAATAACGTTAATGAAAAATTTTTTTAGAAAATGAATTTTATTTCATGTAATTGTACAAATGTTGCCATTTCAGGATACATACATTTTAGTATATTTTGTAAAGATGACGTCTTCCAGGTGACCTCCTATTCTACGTAAACACTCACGAAGTCTCTTCGTTAAATTGTTCACGGTTTGACGTAACATCTCGACTGGAATTTCCGCGATTGCTTCTCGGATCTTTGCCTTCAGTTCTTCCGTTGTAGCAGGTCTACTGTAGAACACTTTACTTTTAAGATGACCCCACAAAAACTAATCGCAAGCTGAGAGATCAGGCGATCTGGGAGGCCATCTAATGTCACCGTTTCGTGAAATGACACGTTGTCCAAACAATCAGCGTACAGCTGCCATCGATATTTGTGCAGTATGTGACGTTGCTCCGTCTTGTTGAAACCAGGCTGTGTTAAGAATCGGTGGAAATCTCTTTTGTTGTTCCACAACAAAGGTTTCAAGCACGGCTTCGTAAGAGCCGACGTCACTGTAATCGCAAGACCGCTTCAAAGAAATAAGAGCCTATAACACCGTAAGATGACATTGCACACCACACGGTCACTTTCTGGTTGTGCAACGGACGCTGGTGTAGCTGCGTAGGATTTTCTTGTGCCCGGTATCTGAAATTTTGCTCGTTAACAAATCCACTGAGGTGGAAATACGCTTCGTCTGACATCCACAGTTCGTGAACAAACTCTTCGTTATCGTTTATCTTCTGAAGCGTTACATTACAGAATTGTGCTCGCACAACCGCATCGTTCGGTTTCAGTTCTTGGACGATCTGCAACTTGTACGGATGGTATTGCAAGTCCTTCACTAACATTCTTCGAACGCTTGAACTATGCGATCGTACAGATGCTGAGAGACAACGGATTTACCGATGTGGACTTCGTGTGACAGCATCTTGTAAAGCTTGAACATTCTGCGGTGTACGGACGGTTCCCTCGCGGCCTGGAGGTTTCTTTTTCATTGCTGAACCGGTTTCCTCAAAATTAGATATTCCTGTTTTAATTGCACGTGCTGATGGAACACGGTCGTGCCGTCCCCGATTAAAATGACGGCGAAATTCTCTACGCGCTCCCTCCACACTGTCATTGTTTTGATAGCAGTGGTTGCTCACCACTCTAAGGATCCATGACAACTAAATGGCAGGTTAGATTAGAGAGGCTGGCGCCACTTATCAAGTACCAATCGCCCACGGCTACCAATACAACTTTCATAATTTCCCGTTTCTTTGAATCATCCTTTATTACCTTCTTTTAGTTATATTTTTCTACCTTTATAATTCTTTTTTGGGGATCCTTAAAGGGAGGCGGAAACAAAAAAAAAAAAAAAATTTCCGTCTTGTTCAATGTTTAGCGATTCCGGTGGTATACAACACTTGTGTATTAGCGAGATATTTCGTTGTATAATTAATTTTTTTAAAAATCATTATGTTAATTCATAAATATTCAAAATCATGCTGTTAATTCATTAATACAGTATGCGTATTGTTTATAATTACATCGGTTGTAGTGATATATCGGTTATTATAACTTATTTTTTCTACTGCGGTGCAACATTTTATCGCTTATAATGACGGACGGAAGCGACTCGTCAGTAACGTAGTATATCTATATTGTAGCTACAGAAATATTTTGACGGTTTAAATGAGTCGCCTGTTCCTTTTTACCTTCATACGTACTATAGTTCTTGTCTTGTTAATTTCTTCGTGTACCAGATTATTGTAAACTGAAGCAGCCGCATTCAGTTGTTATTAATCTTTTGCTGTGAGCGTATCATATCGTGCGGGTACAGTATTTTATTTTACTTATCCTGTGTAATTCATTTAATTATGACTTCGCGAAAAACATTCACTCGCTATAGAGGAAAAGGCTTACATTATCTGGCGGTTAGAGAATGGTGAAACTAATAAAGACATTGCGAAGAATTAGGCGTAGGTCAATCGACAGTATCTGTGATACGGAAGAACCGTGAAAAAATTAAAAACAATTTTGAAGTAAATTTATTAAATCGAAAAAATTACGGCGTAGTCAACATAATTATGTAGACCGAGCGCTGTTAAAATGATTTAAATACCAGAGAGCTAGTGATATCCGTATTAACGGCCCTGTGTTGCAAACTAAAGCGAATCGTTTTTCTGAAAAATTCGGTAAACTACGTGAAATAACTTAGGCTTGGATACAACGGTTCCGTCAGCATCTCACGATATTGTCTCGGGGAGAATCAGCGGCGAGGCCGTAGAAGCTCCTACTGGTGTCAGAAAAATTGCTAGAAACAATTTGGCTAAAGAGGGCTATTCGGACGAAAAAACTATAATGCTGATGAATCCGGTTTTTTTTAAATATACGCTAGAAAGAACCCTTCGGTTTAAAGGCGAATCGTTTTCTGGAGTGGAGGGGGGTAAATTATCAAAAGAAAGACTAACAGTGCTAATTGCTACAAACATTACTGGAGCTGACAAAAAAATCTGGTTAAAAATCTGAAGTCGCTTCCTGTTATTTACGAATGTAATAAGAAAGCTTGGATGAAAAGCGGTATCTTTACGTCTTGGTTACGAAAATGGGATCGTGAATTAAAGATTGAAAATGGCAAAATACTGCTGCTGATTGATAAGTGTCCGGCTCATCCACACGTTGAAAATCTTTGGTGTATAAAGTTAGAGTTCTTACAACCGAAAACAACAGCAGTCTTACAGCCCTTAGATCGAGACGTAATAAAGTCTGTAAACGTTCACTACAAAAAACCTAATTTAACAAACGATACAAGATTTAAATAAAAAAAGAAACACAAATAGCTATTCTGGATGCTATAATTATGTTAGAAAGATCATGGAATGAGCGTTTCTCCGCTGACTGTAAAAAAATTGCTTTCGACTTGCAGGATTAGTTATCGACGTCGCATGCAAAGAAGAATGTTTAGCGGAACGGGGTAGTAGTCTGCAAAACCAGTCGTTCTCAAATGCATTGTTTTGATTATCTAGAGGATGACAAAGATTAAGAAACGCAAGAAACTAACAGATGATGAAATACTGCCTTCAGTGCTAGCAGAAATAGACGGGGACGTAGGTAAGGTCAACGAAGGTAACGGTGAATACATCAACCCGCCGAATCTTCCAGAAGTTTTAGCGCCAATGAAAACAGTTTGCCCGTTTCTTAGTTTTACAGAAATTGTTAATGAAGAAATAAAAATGTGTTTGTTTTGATTTAGTGAAGAACCTTCAAAAACTGTATTACAACACAAAATGTTCGAAACAAAGCAAAATAACCGACTTTTTGCAGAAAAAGAAATTTTTACAATTTTTCTCCTTCTTCTTTTACTCTACTGTATTTGCATTTTTTGTTTTTTTTTTAATATTATTTTAATTCAGAAATAAATTATTATGATTATTATTTTACTGTATTACAATACCCGTGTAGATGGCACGTTATAATACCACTAAAGTACCTTAACATCGGTTATAATGACCTAAAATTGTCGGTTCCTTGGAGGTCACTATAGACGATATTTACTGTACGTTCACAACCAATGTTGTCCTTGATAAGGTCAAATAAAGGCCATTTCAAGGTCAACTTATTTTTTTAAATAGGAACCTGTATTTTTTATTGTAGAATCGAATTCTTTGCAAATTAAAATTCATTTCAGACTTTTTTTTCTAAAAGTGATAGTTTTTTAGTTAATCTTCAGATACGGTGTAGGTCTCAAAATTGGTGGTTTTAGTTTCACTTCGTCTGGCCCAGCTGACGAGTTTCATCCAGGTGTTGTAAAATTGTATATAAAAGGAAATTAAATTTTAGATAAAAAACAGTCTATTAAAGGATTAACCTTTACTTGAAATAAAATCCATTTACGGTTGAATTCATTTTTTTAATCGAATAGTACATACCGGTATAGTACATAGCCTATACATGAGTTGCACGCTTTCCTCAGTTTAGTTATGCGATTGTATGAAAATATTTGGTTTAATAAATTATTGATACTTAAAAAATTTTTTTAATGTCCTTATTTAAAATAATTACAAAAACTTACTGTACGTAAATTACAGCAACAAATGTTCGAAGTGATATCTTTCTCTTTCTATGCGTATTTCGATACGTTCTAAGAACATCCCGTGAACATTTAATAGAGTTTCTCTCTTGATATCCCTACAGACGTATGTTATACGCTCTTCCATATTTTCAGGGGTAGTTGGTACTTCTAGGTAAATCTTTTCTTTAAGGTAACCCCATAAAAAAAAGTCTACTGGAGTAATGTAGCGGGAACGAGCAGATCGATGAGCTGGTCCAGCTCGACCAATCCAAAGAACTTCATATTCGCGGTCCAAAATTACTCTGGTGATAATTGAATAATGTGCAGGACAGCAATCATGAAGAAACCACATCGTTCTTCTCTTCTCAAGATTAATTCGAGCAGTAAAGGCAGCCGATTTTCTATAAAATCTGCGTATTTCCTTCGATAAAATGCGGTCCGATTAATGTACAGCCTATGATTCTGCACCAAACATTGACAGTCCACGGACGTTGATGTTCTACTTTCCTTAGCCATCGTGGATTTTGCACCGCCCAATAATGCGTATGATGTCTGTTTACTGCTCCCCGATTAGTAAAACCTGATCCGCCGGAAAATAGACATTAAGAAAAACTTTTGATCTACCTATAATTTTTCCAGCGCCTTTCGACAAAATGCTACTCTTAATTCAACGTCGTTGCCATACAATTCGTGATGCAGCGAGATACGGTACGGATGGAATTTCAGGCGTTTTAATATTCTCAGAACACTGGCTTTTGATATCCCGGAGTCGCGCGAAATTCTTCTTGAACTAACGTGACGATCTGCAGTGACCGCCACAGCCGCCACTATTTGATTGTTTTCTACTGTAGTATTTTGACGGTTCCTATTTTCCCCCCGTATTTCCGGCATCGCTAAACCGTTTTATAATTCTGTAAACAGAAGCACGACTTGGAGTATTTCTATCGGGGAATCGTAGAGCAAACAAAGCTACTGTCAGATCAACATTTCGATGACATTCCCCGTAAAGCAAAATTACCTCAGTTTTTTCTGTAATTGTAAATCGTTCCACAATTTCCAATAAATAAAAAACTAATGAATTTAATTTTTATTAGTGGTTGGCAGTAACAAAGTAATAAAAAAATTAATTGAAGACATCGATAATACGTCCACTTAAACAAATGTAATTACGAATTTGAATTTTGCTCTTATGCTTTTTTAGAAAGTTCGCTGGTGTTTACACGCTCAACTTCTTTTTCTTCTTCATTATTGTTAGCATTGATTGTTTTTATTTAAAATTTAACATCAGCTGTATGTAACTCGTAAGCTGGGCCAGACCTAATGAAACTAAAAACACCAATTTATAGGCCTACACTATTTTTGAAGATGAATAACTAAAAAATTATAAATTTTAGAAAAAAAAGTGTGAAATGAAATTTTAATTTTTTATGAAAATAATAGATTTTGCAGTAAAAAAATAGGTTGCTATTAAAAAAAAAGTTGACTTTGAAATGACCTTTATTTGACCTTATCAAGGACGACGTAGGTTTTGAACGTATTTTCCGTTTGAACAGGAAACATTTTTCCCTTAAATGTGTAGTTTTTGAGATACAGACGTGTCTCATTTCAAATGGACCACCCGGTATATACTGAATCGGTAACAATTTGTTTGTACATTTTAAGTGAACATTGTTACCGTCTGTCCATCTTATTCTCTTGATAAATTGTTTTGGTTTACCTTCAGTAACATATTGAAGGAGGTAAGATCCGTTCGATATGTTGCAGTTCAACGTTGTAACGTTGTACACTGGTAATGCGAAGATAGTTTTGATTCTCTAGTAAATTTGTTGCGTCCTGTCAAAGGAAACGCTTGTGGTTTCTTAAGGTATTAGAGTAGACATTAACGTCCACCGCTGTAAAGTGTGGCTTGTAATAAGTTTACTTAAATTTAGGTACTGTACTGTATCATTGTCTGTTGCGGCGTCATTCGTTGTTTGTACCTTCACTTGTTTTTCTTTATTTTCTGTAGTTGTATAGTCTTGAAATCACAATAAGTATCCTAAATTTATAGTTAAATTAAGAAGCCGAGATGGAATATTTTTATAATTCAGTTTAGGTTTTTGAACTCGTTCTGGTTTCATTTCGAATTACCTAACTGTCTGATTTTCTGGTTGTATTTGAATATTTCCCTTTTTATTCATCTAATTTAAAAAAAAAAAATGCTCTCGGTTTCGTCATCACTAATATACATTTACTCCTGAGGTCCAAGTCGATAAAGTGCAAATGTCAAACAAAACCAAGACGTAATTAATCGAAATTGCTTTTAGAACTAGAAACCGTAAACGAAAATCAACCGTTTGATGTACTAACTTATCACATACAAAGCATCCTCTTTTGCTTTCAACTACTGAAAAAGTTATAAATTTATGGAGTTTTAGCCTTCAGTGTATTAAATTCAAGTCGTACTTGCGTAAGAAATTTGAACCTGTATAACATTCGCCTTTACCCGATGCGGTGAAAGTTTCCATATTGTTGTCGGTGAAAATTTTCGTTTTCTGAATGGTTGTAAGTCTTGATGTGTGTTAAAAAACGAGATTTTACTATCGATGGGAATACTGTGTTACGTTGCTAAGTACCGAAAATAATCAAAGAAGTTAGTTTTATGGTCGGTAAACGTTTGGTCCGTAACCCACCGGGTTAATTTAGTGGTGAACGCGTCTTCCCAAATCAACTGATTTGGAAGTCGAGAGTTCCAGCGTTTCAAGTCCTAGTAAAGTCAGTTATTTTTACACGGATTTGAATACTAGATCGTGGATACCGGTGTTCTTTGATTGGGTTTTCAATTAACCACACATCTCAGGAACGGTCGAACTGAGACTGTACAAGACTACTACACGTCATTTACACTCGTTACATATCATCCTCATTCATCCTCTGAAGTATTATCTGAACGGTTATTACCGGTGGCTAAAAAGAAAAAAGAAAACATTTGGTCCGTGCCGATCGTTCAGAATTATTCGTTCGTGCAGTCTGTTACATAATGAGGATTGGTGTAATCGGTTGAAATTTAATGCGTTCTAATTTGTCTGTTCCTTACACTGCTCTGATCGGTGGATTACATTTCAAAAAAAAAATTATTTTTATACATTTGTTTGCGCGTTGAATATACTTGTATAATTTAAACTACAGAAATTGTTATGATTTTTCATATGTTTTTAACCGGTTATGTTTAACGCTATTTATCGAAGCTTTAGGTTCCGCTTTCTTCTTCGTTATTTTTTTAAATTTATGGCCGTTCCGTATCTCGATATTCGCAACCGGAAACGGGGATCATATTAATAATATAAACATTTCCGTATCAACTGTTCGGACAAATAAAGATTTATAGAATGAAGTAGTAGAGAATATTATTAATTTTTTCTTTTTAGGTCTACACAGACATCCTCTTTCTCCTCGGTTTGTGTTATTTTCTGTTTGAATATAATTATAAATTAGAACGTTCATAGAATTAAAGAAAAAAATCATATTTTAATTTCTTTTCTTGTTCGGTTTAGTAAAATTATAACATCGATGCGGTTTTTATATTTTAACGATGTTCAATTTAGTAAGATCAGCAAAAAACTGATGTAACTTACGCTATCTTGATTTTGAATCTAAACCTTATCTCACGAAACCTTGCTGCAAACCAAAACAACAATATGTTGATTCTAATTTAATTTAATGTAGCGCAATCCATCCGATAAATGTACTTTCTTTACTAGCTTTACATAAAAATGAGTAAAAATGACTAGTAATAAAAACATTAAAAATAAAAATTTAAAGAAAGTACGTTACCGCGATATTAAAGTTAAAGGAAAGTAGAAAAAAAAAACAACATTTTTTACTTCAGTGTGTATACACTGAAGTAAAAATTTATTTATACTGAGGTATAAATAAATACATACGTATTTATTTATACCTCAGTATAAATAAATTTTATAAATAAATAATAGGTATAAATAAATACGTATGTATTTATTTATACCTCAGCCGATAAGCTGCTTTCTGTTGAACTATTGTCATCGTTTTCCAAAGTTAATCCAGAATCTTCAGTAAAATTTCCACATAAACTGCCCGCTTTCCTTGTTTCTTTTTCTTCTTTAATTACACGTTGAACACAATTTTCTCAAACATTTGCATCTACTCTTTTAACACCTGCCGTCAATAAATCTTTTGCATCGCTTAACTTAAATGTTGTGTTATTACTCCCAAAGTAGCTTTTGACTTGTTCCTCTATTAATTCTATCGTCTAAATTGCAGTGGCACGAAGGAAGAGCAACACGACACATTTTTTTTGATTTTGTGATTTCATTTACTCGATAAAGGATATATATTTATTTATTTGAGTATTATTTTTAAAAGTTCTTCTTTTAACTTGTTTTCGGTAAATGCTATTTTCTTTGATTTTAACCGTTCCACTGTTTCCGATTTTCGGGTGAAAGCGTTTGGAATTTTTTAGTTTTCAGGCAATGGTATCCTTATCCTTCAGCAACATTTATGACAATTTTTTTAACACCGAATAAAATTGTCTCCGTTCACTCCATCGCGATTCTTTTGGGAAGATCTGGATTTAAATACCCGTAAACCATCGTTCAAAAAGTCTTTCTCACTTCTTTCGTTCGTTACTATGAATCGTTAACCTTTTCTAGCCGCGATTTTCACTGCGGTTGACAAACCTTTCGTAAATGGCCTTTTGCGCTCTCTCTTTTATCTAACCGTACCTTTTCCCGTACATTAACCGAAGTTTTATGTAGATAATAAATAGTCTTACCTTCTTCACGAAATCGCTTAATTTCTTTTAAATATTCCCTACGCCGTGAAACAATATCTTCACGTTTAATCGGTAAAGAATTATTTTTTCTGGATATGAAACAAAAAGTCATTGTTTTTAAAACAAGTTGTAATCTACTTCTAGAAAAATTCGGAATTTCAGAATCGGTATTCACGGGATTTAATATTTTGTTTAATTCGGTAAGCTCGTTGTTGAAGTAAAACGAATGAACTTTTTTCTGATATAGGTTTTAGTAAAATCGTCCAATTTTTCAGTCGTTTTCACACTCTTTGGGTCTATCATATTTACCATCAATTTTATGTTTATTAAAACCTTTCTTTCGCCAACGCCGGTTGCACTAATCGCTTTCCGAGCGAAATCTCTGACTGCGGTTTCGGGTTTACCCGATTAATTTTTTTTCGGAGCTACCTAAGAGTTTCCCGGTTTATGTTTCATTCATCGTTAAAACCCGATCGGCTTAAAAATACGAGGTAAATTTTAAATTAATTAAAATAACATTAAATAAATCTTTTATAAAAGTAAACAATAAAACCGTATCGCACTGAACCGAATAACGGTGTGAAGCATTACAAGTGATGTTATCGTTATTAAAAATCGGTAACGACGATGAACAGAATTTTTAGTCGCATATCATCGGCATGCCACGGCGCCAGACGAGTGATAGCTTCCAGTACATTTATTATATGCATAAAGCAATAATTGCATTTGCATGTGGGAGTGACAGAACGACTCGGCCTTCAACAACCGAGTTATTACTCATATATGTTGATTTCATTTTTATATCTGCCGCAAGTTTTCGTGAGACAAGATTTAACGGTTAATATTTTAGTGTTCCATTAATACAGATAAATTATTTTATATTCTTTATTTTTTTTTGAGGGGGATAGATTACTAAAAAATAGAGTTAACGAATAGAAGCGGAATAACGTTATTCTGTAGTCCAGTTGTGGGGATTTTCTCCTGTTTTTTTTCATTTAATGAAGCATTTGAACTGAATGGTAAGGATTCGTAGTTGAGAACCAAACGGAAATATTACTGCTTTATTCATTCAAATTAAAACAAAGAGAATTTATTTTTATCGAATTTTATTTTATTAGAATTAATGTAGAACTCTGTTGTGTTTCCCATTTTTATTGTAAAAGTCAAATTTAATTATCTCTTGTTTTACATAAAATACAACAGCACCCAACATTTTTGTGATTGTTGTATCTAACCGCACTCATTCACCACCGAATCGCTCTAGGTATATCGCTGCGTATGAAGAAATATTTTATCTAGAAACATCGTTCAATTTAAAAAGAAAAAGAATCGTAAAACGTTAAATTTTTATCGATGCTTATCGTAAAAAACGGTTAGCTCGTTTTTTTATATAATTCTTATGCACATAAAAGATTTATTTTTCGACGTTGATATTATCGATGACACCGATTTAAATTTAATTAGAATTCGATATAAAATTTGTTTGATGTTTAGAATTTGATGTAATTTGTTTCAAATTAAACGGGTAGATAATAATAAAAACAGGTTGTTGATAAAATTAATTTACAGATTAAAATGATTGAAACGCTAAACAAGAATACACCCTAGCATTAATCGGAAATAATTCTTTGGACTATGTTCGTCGATTTTAAGAAACTTTTACCGAAGGTTAGTACATATTACAAGTAGTTAAGGCTCTTGTGGTAAATACAAATTTTTAAAAACGTACTTGAAGACGAATATATCTCTATCGTCTGAATTAATGGCCGTTTTAGTTCACGATTTGTGATGCGGATCGATGGAATATTCAAACGTCATTGGTGATTTCGTATAATATTTTAGGATGTCCTGTTTCTATTCATCGATCGTAGCCGGTCTTGTTCCTTAAATCTTCTTCACGTCATGTTAACGGGGAGATGAAAAAACGATGCGTGGGTCTTATAGAACAATTAACCGTCCACTTATCTGCCTAATGTACATCGAATATACGCCGTGTAAAATTAATTGATTTATACTGTATACGTTCTACAAAGATGATCGACATCGACGTTATTTGTAACTGATTGCAGTAGATTTGTAACGGAATGTGACTCGGTAGGTATGAAAATCGTTTCCGTAATTTTTTTTTATGAAAGAGCGGAAGTCAACAGCTACGGTTATTAGCCCGGTGAAAATCGGTAACTTATGAAAAGATGCCGCCCCTAAACTGGATTCGAATCTGGGACTTTCGCACGAAATGCCGAAGCGCTACCTACTCTTTACCGTTGTGATACTTTTGATTTTGGTGATGTTCATTGAAACGTGCGATTTCTTTAAACGTCGCACTCTTTATATGTGATAATCTAGCGATTTTGTTTCTGCGCCTTATCGAATGTGTTATTCCTTATTTAAAACGTGTATTGTACGGTTTAAATAAACGCACTAATGACTCTCGCGGTCAAGAAAGAACGGTCCGATTGAAAATAACGCTAAAATTTAATGTTTTACGTCTAACTCCTCACGGTCTACATTGTTTTCTACCGTAAATACCGATTACGGTCGACCGAGTTAATTTAAGCGTCTCCTCGATGTTCCGATTAATCTCGTTAAACAAGTGGACCGTTCAAAGATTTGTTCCTGATTATCTTAGAAGCGAGTTCTTAGATTTTTGTCGGCTTTAATCCTTCTCGACCGATGAGCTTTTTACGCGATGAATTCTTATATCGCTATTTCATCAACCCCTTGCCGAATTTTTTTTTCTTTGAGTTCGGAAGAAATTTCTCTTTTTTCCCGATTTCTCTTTCGGAAAACTTGGACGTTTGCAGTCTTCTGAAATACTGCTTATGAACGTCTTGAACGGTTCTTTCTATCCGCTTCAAAGTTTTCTCGATACAAATAAATTTTGAATATTTTTAATGAATCTCTTTATTACTACCATCTAAACGATCTTTTTTTTATGTTCTTGCATTTGCAGAAAAAAATAATTGTGTTTCTCCCCAGAGCGTAATTTTGTGTTTTAATCGCAATTTCAATATGACACCACCATTCAAAACTACCGAATTGAAATCATGTACGTTACATTTCGTTTATAAAAATTGATGATTTTGATCGAATGAGTTTTTTCGAGTTTATTTGCCGTACGGTAACGGTTGTTATTTTTTATGTTAATATAATGTTGTAGCGTTATAACTTATTCGTATTTTATGTATTAATTTATTATAATGAATATATATAATTGCATTAGCAGGAGAAAAATATAATGAGTAATAATAGAATACGATCTGATAGGTATCGAGTTGAATAAAATAATTTAATCGACGTGTTAAGTATGTACGGATGTTGCTTACAAATGACGGTCTAATTTAGTAACGTTAAGCTTTCTTAATTCGCATACCTTTTATTTTGTACTGTAATGTTATATTACAGCCTGTTTTATCGCTTTGATTTAGTTAATACTCTACATTTTGCACTGATCGTAATGAAGATGATGATGATTACGGATAATTAATTTATTCGTTTACAACAAAGGGAATAAAATGTATGTTAAGATAATGTTTACCGTTTAACTACGAAGAAATAAGCAGAAAAACTTTTGAATGAATTATTTATACATCTTTATCACTATTTAATCGGCTTCAAATAAGTTTACGTTGATGTTTGTATTTATAATAAATATATAATACGATATTTAATCTTACCGATATATATATTTTTTTAAATTTGTTCAACGTTTAAAATATATCTTGTAAATTTCTTTGAATTTAAGTGCTAAAAAAATAACGCGGTAAAAGTAAAACACCGGTTTACCAACGCTCCAGATTTTTACTTTCTGAGAAAAACTTATTGTTTCTTTTTTGACGTCGAAATTAAAAGAATTTAAAAAAGTATTATTTCTTATTTTTTTCGTTAAAAACAGGTTTGATACGTTTACGCCCACTCATACGAAATAGTGCATTCGCATCATAATAGGAAAATCAACAGAAACACGTCAGTTACAGCAAAACAACAGCGAACAAGATACATCACCATACATCAGGAAATAATAAACAGATTGTGAAACTACATACTACAATCTACATACAAACAAAACATTCACACAATATATATAAATGTAGGAGAAGAAAAATTCAAGAAAACAGGTATCACAAACAATATAAACATAGAAAAATCATTAAAAGAAAAACAGCAAGAACATAAAAAAAACGTCTGAAAAGAAACATTCATTAATATTACACGATCAGTGTAACAACACAACACTAAAAATGCATACATCGGAAAGCAGGAAAAAAAAGTCCCAAGTAAAAGAGAATTAGCTCAAAATCAGACATAATATACATCAAAAACCAAATACTCAAATAT